>NW_017689422.1:0-781 GCF_001879085.1 Nicotiana attenuata
ATAAATCTTTGTTTTTTAACTGGAAGAAATGAACCACTCTTTCTTTAAAAACTACTCCATCACTTAAAGGGGAAAAATAAAAATAAAAACTCAACTAATACAGCTATATCCTTGCCTCTGGATGAGAATTGAAATGAGTTTGGCTCTCTTACTTCCTTGCATCAAGTAAATACTGCTAGTTTTTGAACAATTTAATAGCTATGCACTTCCCACTTGTATCTTTATCCCATCAGACGGTCGATTTGAATTGCATCGTTTATAAACATCCAATATGTCCACAAAATGCATTTGCTGCTTCACATGCTTACTTGAATATCTTCTTGTAATAAACTGGCATTCTGACCTTCTTGTTCGACCTTGTTGACGTGGTTGGGACGACCAGTTTTTGTTTTGCAATTCTCATTGGAGGTCATCTACTGTTTACTTCCTCCTTTACCTTTTCATCCCAACTCTTCTTTCTTGTATGAGCCTTGTTAGTTTTTCCACTATGCATAGGTGATAAATCACCTTTTCTTGCTGCCTCTGCCCGGTATTGTTGCAAAATTGCATCTTCTTCTCCTTCCTCATACATATCTCTTCCCACATTCAGTGGATGTGGAAAATTGTCGACGAGGTCATGTGTCATCAATGCATTTCCATGTTGTGTATTTGCCAAGGCTGTAGTGTTTTGTTTTTGTTGTAGGACTTGCATCTTATTTTGTTCTTAAGTTCATTTCCAGTGCTAACAACTTGAGATGAGGAGTTTAGGGGTTTAGAGCTTTACCAAAGCTTCCAGTAGCTT
>NW_017689422.1:5300-5844 GCF_001879085.1 Nicotiana attenuata
GGGGGGGGGGGGGGGGGTGTTTTCATGATTTGAGATTTCCACATTTTTCTAAGGCCCAACGGCTAACAAATCAGAGTGGTATTACGTCGACGTGTCTATTAAGATGATTCAATTTTCCACCATGATATAAACGTGCCATCAATTTCAGTTTGTCTTTGCCCTTTAGGGTATGTTTGGTATAAGAAAATATTTTCTTGGAAAACAAGTAGTAATCTTTTTTATTTTCTGGTGTTTGGTACGCAAATTAAGGAAAATGACTTTTCAAGAGTATTTATAAATAATTTAGATATAACAAACATGAAGCCATAAACTTTCAAACCAACAACCTTCCGAATCCACAAATTTCATTAACTTTCGAACTGCTAAACTTTCGAAACAGCGAAATTTTGAACCAGTAAACTTTATAATTTCTATACCCGTAAACTTCCGAACACATAAACATCCGAACTCATAACTTTGGTACTTGTAAAATTTTGAACCTTTAAAGCGATAAAAAAAAAACTAAAACTGAAAAATATATTTAAAAATTATTTTTTTTGGGGGG
>NW_017689423.1:0-738 GCF_001879085.1 Nicotiana attenuata
AGAGGATCAGGAGAAGACAACCTTTACATGTCCTTATGGCACGTTCGCTTTCTCGAGAATGCCATTCGGACTATGTAATGCCCCAGCGACCTTCCAAAGATGTATGATGGCAATTTTCACCGACATGGTGGAGGATATCTTGGAGGTATTCATGGACTACTTCAGTGTGGTGGGAGATTCATTTGAAGAATGTTTGGTGAACTTGGATAGGGTTTTGGCAAGATGTGAAGAAACCAATCTTGTGCTCAACTGGGAGAAATGTCACTTTATGGTGTAAGAGGGAATTGTATTGGGTCACAAAATCTCAAGGCAAGGAACTGAAGTTGATAAGGAAAAAATAGAGGTTATCTCAAGGCTCCCTCCCCCTACTTCTGTCAAAGGGGTGAGGAGTTTTCTTGGTCATGTCGGGTTCTACCGGCGATTCATTAAAGATTTTTCAAAAATTGTGAACCTGCTTTGCAAGTTGTTAGAGAAGGATGTCAAGTTTATTTTTGATGAGAAGTGCATGGAGTCTTTTGAGCTACTGAAATACAAGTTGACAACAACCCCTATAATCACCGCACCTAATTGGGATTTGCCTTTTGAACTTATGTGCGATGCGAGTGATGTAGCGGTTGGGGCGGTGCTAGGCCAAAGGATCAACAAAATGTTCCATCCTGTGTATTATGCTAGCAAGACTATGAATGAGGCCCAGAGAAACTACACAGTGACAGAAAATGAGCTATTGGCTATTGTGTT
>NW_017689423.1:5137-5844 GCF_001879085.1 Nicotiana attenuata
TTGTATATTCTACTCCCCATTGTACATATTCATTTGGTTTTTCTATTTTCGTTCAAATTTTTCGTTTTCAGCCTAGTAGTGAGGCTCATAGCCTTTTGTTCGGTTTAGTGTTTTCAATAAGCCTTTGGTTTCTAATGCCACGGTTCTTTCCAAGGGTAGTGTGTTGTGCGAACCGGGTGGCTCTTCCCAATGATAGATGGCGTGACAACCTTCTTAAGGGTTTGAGTCCGTTTTTGATTTTTCTTCTTTTGATTTTCAATATTTTGTAGTTAAGAGGACCTCAGGCAAGCTTCACTTGGGCCTAACACATTTGCCTTTGATCCCATGGTCAAAGACATAATGTTGTGTTTAGGATGGTGAAAATTGTGGCCTTGAGACTCTTGTGTTGACCAAACAATCATCATATGGTCGTGTGGGGCCATTCCGCGCTTGAATTGGAACTAAGGTCGTTGTGGGCTGTCAACTCGATGTCTTTAGCAACCCCTGAGTGTGTGTGGTGAGAATTTGAATTGTGAGTCTAAGCTCCAATCCGATGGTCTAGAACTTGCCCTGAATGTTCGTTGAGGCGAAATCATAGGTGAAACTTGACTTGAGAAGTGAATATAGGCCCTCCTTGGTCCGAACTTCCAAATTTGAACAATTTCCATGGCCTACCAATGAAATGATCCCTAGTTCAACCCTTTTGAGCCGTAAACCTTCTTCTTTCA
>NW_017689424.1:0-978 GCF_001879085.1 Nicotiana attenuata
GTGGAGAGATGGCTAACATGGTAGGTCAGGTGTTGGAAAGTCACAAGATCATTTTTCACGAAGATGAGCTGCCACCGGAGGGATTGAGTCACAACAAGGCATTGCACATCACTGTGCAGTACGAAGATTATTTTATCACCCGGATCCTGGTTGATGGGGGGTCCAGTCTCAACATCTGTCCATTGGTGACACTCAGGACATTGGGAAAAAGGCTGCATGAAATCAAGGACGGGGCCATCAACGTTAAAGCTTTCGACGGGTCTGAAAGGTCTACTATTGGGGATTTTAGCTTGTGTTTGCAAATGGGGCCCACTTGGTTTGATGTTGATTTTCAAGTGATAGACGTGCCGGCATCTTACAATCTGTTTTTGGGACGACCGTGGATTCTTGCCGTCGGGGCCGTGGCATCAACACTACATCAGGCAGTGAAGTCTAAATGGAACCACCAAGAGGTGATCATTCATGGCGACGGCAGCAATCCCATATACAGCCGCCAGACCATTCCAGCAATTGGAGGAACAAGAAGGATAGGTGGGGAAACTTACCACCACATCGAGTGAGTCAACGCCGTTGATAAGGATAAGTGGTGGGACAACAAAATTGAAAGCATATTGAACTGGAGCGGGTATGAACCTGGCAAGGGACTTGGCAAGAATCTCCAAGGAATCGCTAAGCCCATCAAGCTCAAGAAACACGGCACCAACTTCGGATTGGGATACGAATATACCTGGAAAGAATTCAATGAATGGTCGTCGCCCTGGCGTTGTCCTTACTATCCATTGGAGCAGCCAATACCAAGCTTGGAACAGACTTTCTAACCGACCGAAGTTATCTATGGGTCAGAAGAAGAGGAAACACTAGCAGCAATGAGGAATTTGTTCCTAGAAGACGATGATATGGATTGCTGTGTCATTTTTGAGGAGGAGGGGGAGGAAGGCCCTTCCATACAGGCAGTAAGCAGAGGAGCATGCCTCAACA
>NW_017689424.1:5042-5844 GCF_001879085.1 Nicotiana attenuata
AGTTTGCCATGGTCAACTTTATCAGAACAGAATGTCCCGAGCTTTCAACAAGAGAGTCAGACCAAGACGGTTCACACCAGGACATCTGGTGTTAAAGAAGATTTTTCCACATCAAGATGAAGCCAAAGGGAAGTTCTCTCCCAACTGGCAGGGCCCATACATGGTTCATCGGGTTCTAACAGGAGGAGCCCTCATACTTGCAGAAATGGACGGAGAAGTTTGGCCAAAACCAATCAACTCAGACGCAGTCAAACGATACTATGTGTAACCATTTATGATTTCCTTATGTAATTTGAACTACGTCTGACCTGATTCCCGTTTAAGAGGGGATACATAGGCAGCCTTATGGGTTCGGTCACAATTCAATAAAATTTTCATTTTCCCTTGCAATTGGAAACTGGGGCAGAATTTTGAGGAGGACCCTCAAAATTCCGAAGTAACTTCAACCGATCATCGCAAGCAACCGTCAAGAAGCAGCAACCCGGTAAACTGGGGCAGAATTTTGAGGAGGACCCTCAAAATTCCGCAGTAGGAGAGGTCGCAATGTCTTGAACCACGTCACGGTCGTTGGTTCATCTAAAAACTATTTCTTAAATATATATACACATGTCATATCTTTAACAAACTCATGCATGTTTATTATCAAAATTTCTTTGTTTAACAATGCTACCCCAAGGGTACCTACAGTATCACCAAAAACAGAGCCGAGCCGGTCAAGCGAAGTCAGCAGGAACACGAGCTAACCTTTTCCCTTTACAAAACTCACGATTTTCCTTTGGGTGCAGGCACCCAAGTCACAAAT
>NW_017689425.1:0-696 GCF_001879085.1 Nicotiana attenuata
AGAAGTTTATTTGAAACCGATTTGTCTATATGCTTGAAGCGTACCATAGACGTTGTCCTTCTAGGACTTAATAAGAGCATTTGCAATGAGAATATAGTTACTTTCTTTGGGTCAGCAAATGCGTCTGGCATGCTTTGCAATAAATTGCAAATGAATTATCCTTTTATGAACTTCGAGTTCATATTATTTTATTCGAGGATCTAGATGTACAAATGATAATTCATTCCACGTAACTTTTTCTCAACTGTTTATCATGTCTCCCCCTCATGTTAGAAAAACTAACTTGTTTCCTCAACTTTGAGAATCCATCTTTGTGCGTTATGATGTTAGTCAAAATATACACCGCACATCAACTATAATAAGATGTAATTATTTGGTTCCTTACCCTGAACCACTTGTGAGGGGAGAATGTAATATACTTTCGTATATAACCTATATCAAACTGATATAGATAACTTTGTTCTCATAAGCACTTGTTTAGCTATTAAGTAGAGGCACTTAATAAATCATTTTGCTAAACCAACTGTGATTTAAACCAACTTATCAAGATGAACTTCTTGAATAGCAAATCTGGAAATTATGCTCGAAATTAAATTAGTGAGCAAGTTACCTCGCAAACACCGGCCAAGTTGCGGGTTAATAATAATCGCACATGTAACCATCTCATAGATGCATCTTATGTGGTATACATGGCAG
>NW_017689425.1:5019-5844 GCF_001879085.1 Nicotiana attenuata
ATCCTACTGTACGGTGCATGTACCACTCTAATGTCCAAGGTCATAGCATTGAAGATTGTCGTGCTTTGAAAAGGGAAATAGAAAGAATGATTCAAGAAGGGATAACTGTGATCTAGGATAGTGACACCCAGAATATCACGCAGAATCCTTTACCCGCACATGATGATGCACACTTTGTGGGGATGATGCGTGGCGACAGGGAGTATGAGAATCCTCTTGGGAACTTGCTGACTGAAGTTGATGATGTTGAAATTGGTAATGGTCTTGGTGATATTGATGTGGAACTTAGTGGCTAAGATGCCGAGCTTGGTAATTGGAAAGACGCTCCTTTCTTGGTTAGCTGGGGAGGAGTCTTGGTGGTTTATTTTGTTGTCCGGGTTATTTTCAGGGTTGTAATCTGGATATTTTCTTGTGACTCAAACCCTTCTATCCTTTTATTTTGCCTAGTTTGTTTAGTCGTAATAGCTCGTTAGTGTTACTTTGCCAGTTGACCAAACATGCCTAAGAGCAAAAGCGTAAGAGCTCGAACGCCGGCAGATGATAGGCTATAATTGCGTATATTAGTTGCTTATTACACTCTAATTTACTCCACTTTAATTGAGTTTGAGCTCAAATGATAGTGAATTGCACTTAGTACGTGTTTTATGCCTTGCAGGAAGTGATCCTGAGCTCAAAAGCTAATTTGGAGCTAAATTGATCAATTTGGAGCTTTGAAGTCTGATAAAAGCCCAATCATTAAGCCGGGATCGTGTTCGGGGGTCTGGTACCAAGTCTGGATGTTAAAGGGACGAATAAGTTCACTTTGAGAAAATTGCACTGCTGCGC
>NW_017689426.1:0-5844 GCF_001879085.1 Nicotiana attenuata
TTGGATACAGTTTTGTGTGCCACAGGTAGCTGGAAGCTAGTTTTTCGAAATTCTAGTTTTTTTATAAAATCCCTGATCCCCTCCCTACCCCCCCCCCCTCCCCAGCACTTAATATATCCATTATACACATCCCACACAATTCTACCTATGATTTCTATGATTACAAGAAAATAGAAAAAAACTCTAATCTACTCTAACTAAAAAGAAAAAGACTAAACTATGAAACCAACAAACATATGGTTTCCTCCCAACAAGCGCCTGATTTAACGTCATGCCACGATGCAGGGCCTTGCTTACTCATTAGCTAGTATTACTTTGGACTTCGAACTATCAATACACCTCCCCAATAGTGCTTGACTTTTTGCCCATTCACCAAAAAATGTCTTTCACTGTTTAAAGCGCGCCGCTCAATTACACCATAAGGAGTGACTCTCACCATCTCAAATGGACCTGACCACCTTGATTTTAACTTTCCATAAAATATCTTAAGCCTGGAATTAAACAATAGTACCTTTTGTCCCGGTTCAAAGTGACGCGGCTTGATACGCTTGTCATGCCATCTTTTTGTTTTCTCTTAGTAAAGCTTAGCATTTTCGTAGGAGTGCAGCCTGAACTCATCTAACTTATTCAATTGCAAGAGTATCTTCTCGCCCGCGACTTAAAAGTCCATATTCAACTTCTTGATTGCCTAATACGCCTTATGTTCAAGTTCAACCAGCAAGTGACATGCCTTCCTATAAACAAGCTTATACAGAGACACCCCAATTGGTGTTTTGTATTCCCTTCTATATGCCCACAAGGCATCATCTAGCTTTGTAGCCCAATCTTTCTTTTTCACACTCACTGTCTTCTCTAGTATCTGCTTTATTTCTCTGTTAGACACTTCAGCCTGTCCACTTGTTTGCAGATAATATATCGTGGCAACTCTGTGGTGGACCCCATATTTGGCTAGAAGGTTATTCAATAACCGATTGCAAAAATGTGTTCTTCATCACTAATCAAGGCACGTGGAGTACAAAACCTCGAGAATATGTTTTTATTCACAAAAGTGGCTACCACCTTGGCATTATTTGATGGCAATGCGACCGCCTCTACTCATTTTGACACGTAGTCAACCGCTAGCAAAATATATTTGTTTCCTATAGACAGTGGGAATGGTCTAATGAAGTCTATGCCCCTCACATCAAAAATCTCGACCTCGAGGACATTATTCAAAGGCATCTCATGCCTCCTCGTGATTGTTACTAATCTTTAACAGTGGTCACACTTCTTAAAAAATACATGGGCATCCTTCAACAATGTTAGCCAGTAGAACCCCAACTGCAACACCTTTGTAGCTGTCCTATCGCCTCCATGATGGCCCCCATAAGGCGAGGCATGGCAGTCATACAACACCAATTACACTTCCTTTTCAGGAATGCACCTCCTCATCAACTGATCATCACACTATCTGTACAAGAATGGCTCATCCAGTAGTACAAGTTCATATCAAGAAACCTCTTCGTAGCCTCATATTGAATTTCAGGAGGAAGTACCTCGCTCACAATATAATTCACAAAGTTCGTGTACCATGGGGTAGGGTCGTTGGTGATGTCAAAAAGTTGCTCATCAGGAAATGTCTTCTTAATTTGTCCACCTTCTTCCACGTGCTCATGATTTTCCATCCTTGTAAGGTGGTCAGCCACTTGGTTTTATGTGCCCTTCCGATCTCTTATTTTTACATCAATCTATCCTTGTATTCATTTTTTTTGTAAATAGATACTTGATTATTGCATGATCGGTGTGGACTATAAATTTTGTTCCACCAAGTAAGCCCAAAATTTCTCAAAGGCCCACCAAACTAGCAACAACTCCATTTTAGTGGTGGTGTAGTTCAGTTGTGCATCATCAAGAGTCTTACTCGCATAATATATGGAGAAAAATATCTTGTCCTTCCTTTGGCCTAGCACTGCCCCAATAGCATGGTCACTGACATCGCACATAAGTTCAAATGGTAAGGACCAATCCGGTACCACAATAATAGGGGGAGCTATCAACTTCTCCTTGAGCTCCTCGAATGCCTCTAGGCAGGCTTCATCAAATTTGAAAGTCACATCCTTTTCAAGTAACCTGCACAATGGAGTAGAAATTTTAGAAAAATCTTTAATAAAGTGTCTATAACCCTACGTGTCCTAAAAAACTCTGGACACCCTTCACAGAGATGGGTGGAGGTAATTTGTAGCCGCTTTATCAACTTCAATGCAACTCTTCGATTCTCTATGACCCAACATGATACCCTCTTGCACCATAAAATACCACTTTTCTCAATTTAGCACCAAATTTATTTCCTAACAACGTCCCAACACCTTGCCCAAATTCTTCAAACAGTCATCGTAAGAAGATCCAAAGACTGAGAAATCATCCATGAAGACTTCTACAAATTTTTCCACCATATCAATGAAAATGGCCATCATGCATCTATGGAAAGTGGTCGGTGCATTACATAGACCAAATGACATTCGCTTGAAGGAAAAAGTACCATAAGGGCACGTGAAAGTCGTTTTTTCCTGATCCTCTGGGAATGTGACAATCTAGTTGTATCGCGAATAACCATTGAGGAAGCAATAATACTCATGCCCAACTAACCTGTCCTACATTTGGTCAATGAATGGAAGTGAGAAGTCATCCTTGCGGGTTGCTTTGTTGAGCCTTCTATAGTCAATGCAAACTCTCCACCCCATTACAATGCGAGTAGAACCAGAGTCATCCCCTCCCCCCTTTTGGGCACACGTTGCACTAGGCTTACCCGGTTGCTGTCAGAAATAGAGAAGATGATACCTGCATCAAGCCACTTAATTACGTCCTTCTTCACGACGTCCTTGATAATAGGATTTAACCTTTTTTGTTGCTCAATACTGGAGCGGTGTCCATCTTCAAGAAAAAATTTATGCATGTAGAATGATATACTGATTCCCTTGATATCAGTAATTGTCTACCCAATTGCTCTTTTATGCTCACGAAGCACTCTTAGCAGCTTTTCTTCTTGCATATTGGTCAAGCTGGATGAAATAATCACTAGCAACGTTACAGACTCCCTAAGTAGGCATAGCGCAGGTGTGCTAGAAGAGGCTTAAGCTCTAGCTTTGGAGCTTCATCAACATATGGTTTAGGAAGGGTCAGATTAATAGGTCTGTCCAACTCCTAAACTCACCCAAGCCCATGGACATACTTGCAAGACATGTTAAGGACTTGATAAATTTCTTCCATCATCTCATCTCCACTTTCTTCTTCATCCCCATCAAAACTCGTTCAAGGGGGTCTATGGGGCTAATATAAGACACCAAGCAAGTCACATCATTTTCTGCCACAGAAATCATGGATAGCTCTTCATAGTGGGCTGGCAATTTGAGTGCTTTGTAAATATTGAATACCTCCACTCGATCATCCACTCTCATTGTCATCTTGCCTTCACACACATCAATAATCACTCAGCCCGTGGCTAAGAATGGACGCCCCAAAATAAATGGGACTTCCAGATCAGGCTCATAGTCCAAGATAATGAAATCAACAAGGAATATGAAAAAACCCACTTGCACTAACACATCTTCAATCACCCCTTCAGGAATAGTAAGGGAGCGATCAGCCAACCAGAGAATCACTGTAGTTGGGCGCGGCTCACCCAACCCCAAGTGTCTGAAAATAGATAGCGTCATCAAATTTATGCTCGCCCCAAGTGTCACAACCCAAATTTCCCTCCGTAGGATGTCGTGATGGCACCTAGTCTTATGGACTAGGTAAACCTAACCTTTACTGAAATAATAATAGTATTTAACCAACGACTAACAAATACGAAATATAAATCTATATACAAACTTACAATCCCAAAACCGATAGTACAAGACATAAGCTCTACTAAGTTCGCTAAGAAAATCCTTAAGTACAGCTGTTCAGAATGGAAATCAAACAGTACAAAAACGAAACCACAAGGTGACTCTGAGGCCTGTGAACCCGACGTCAGGTTTACCTTGAGTCTCCATAGCTCAACCATCCAGTTAATAATCAACAACAACCGTAGCACCTGGATCTACACAAAAATGTGCAGAAGCATAGCATGAGTACACCACAGCGGTACCCAGTAAGTATCAAGACTAACCTCGGTGGAGTAGTGACAAGGTACAATCAAGACAACTACTGGACTAAATAACACGAACAAGTATGTGGATGAACTAACAGAGAACAATGTTAATATAAAGCTAGACAGGATAAGGAATACAAAATAATACTTACAATGATGCAGTAGTAACAACAATAGGCAACAAGAAGCAGTCAGGTAATAATGCTATAGAGTAACTGATCGCAGTCTAAGTCCGGGGAAAAACCAAATAAAATGGAAAGCCAGCAACAACTTACTAAGAAAAACCGCTTTCACATTAGAAGTGCAAAACTCATAATCCCAGCTTACCAAAAGTAAATATGCGACGGGGGCGCTCCCGAGGTACCACTTTGTAGTCCCAAAAGTAAATATGCAACAGGGGCGACCGAGGTACCGCCTCGTAGTCCCAAAAGTAAATATGCAATAGGGGCGCTCCCGAGGTGCCACCTCGTATTCCCAGAAGTAAATATCTCACAAAGGCACGACAGAAACCTCGTGCAAACAATAAGAACCGCACGACAGAAACCTCGTACAACAGTAACGACCATATGATAGAAACCTCATGCCAACAAAACATTGAATACCATAGCAACAACGACAATAGCACAAGAATTCAACAAGTAAATCAACTCAGGAACTCTAAAACACAAAAAGACAGAAGAACAAACTCACAAGGCAGCAACAACATAATAAGAAAAATAGCTTTCACATTAGAAGTGCCAAACTCATAATCACAGCTTACCAAAAGTAAATATGCGACGGGGGCGCTCCCGAGGTACCGCCTTGTAGTCCCAAAAAGTAAATATGCAACAGGGGCGACCGAGGTACCGCCTCGTAGTCCCAAAAGTAAATATGCAACAGGGGCGCTTCCGAGGTGCCACCTCGTAGCCCAGAGTAAGTATCTCACAAAGGCACGACAGAAACCTCGTGCAAACTATAGAACTGCACGACAGAAACCTCGTGCAACAGTAACGACCGCATGACAGAAACCTCATGCCAACAAAATATTGAATACCATAGCAACAACAACAATAGCACAAGAATTCAACAAGTAAATCAACTCAGGAACTCCAAACCACAAAAAGACAGAAGAACAAACTCACAAGGAAAGACAAAACAAGAGATAATGGTACAACATAACAATAGCTCAACAAGGAAGAGATACTATGCAGCAATCATCCCACATAAGTGCAATTCAACGATAAGAGGGATAACATAAATAAAGGACTCCAATCAATGGTAATTCAATAATGATAAAGGGTAACCAAACTTCAATTAGAATCGAGCAATAACGGAAGAGATTCAACAAACTCAATTTAAGGACAAGCAAATTATGGGGAAGACGATAATAACTTCAACTAATAATAGGCAATTATGAAAAAGGTAGCATAGCAATAAAAGAAGCAACAACTTCAGTTAAGGCACATAAGAGTTAAATCGGTAATAAAGGAGAAGCATGAGGAAATTAATTCCAAATAAAGATACATAGAGGTAAAACTAGTAAATGGGGATTTATCATAACAAAACAACTTCATATCTAATTTAAGATTCCTAGACGGTCAAATTTCCACAAATAAGCTCGAGCACGGCAGCGCGGTCGCGTCGCACTTTTGCGCGGTCCGCGTTGGCCCAACGCAGCCGCATGACATTTTTGCGCGGTCCGCGTTGGGAGATTCAGAGAGGTGTTATTGGAGGCATATGCCCAGCGCGGC
>NW_017689427.1:0-890 GCF_001879085.1 Nicotiana attenuata
ATACTGTCATAAACCCCAGTTCTGGACCGTTAGATCAAAAGAGATCAACGGTCCTGATCCAAATAATTGAAATGACGTCGTTTGGCTTTAAACGGGACTTGGACCGGGTTAGGGGGCGGATTTGGGCTGGTTTTTGGACGGGTATCAGGGTGCAATTGTTTGGGCTTGAGAAAATTAAATAAAAAAGGGCCCAAAAGTCTGATTTTCTTCATTCTTTTCCTTTCCCTTTCAATTTTTTTTAATTCCTTTTTCTTTTTTTTAAAAACAAAAAACAAAAATAAAAATAAAACCTAACTTAATTCCTAACCTAAATTATCCTACTAAATTAAATTAATTAATTGTAATAATTACCACAACTAATTAAAGACCAAATTAAAATAAAGAAATAAATCCTATTTTTTCTTCTTCTATTAATAACAGAAAGATGGAAGAATTTTGTGTTAGCGTTACCTTCGTTGAGCCAATTAATTCTTGATCTAATTTTTGCAGAAGTCTTCTTCCATTTGTAATAAGTTATTATAGTCGTTAATGAGCTCATTCTCTTGGTTCTGAAAGAATTGGCTGGTAGGATATGATTGAGAGGTCTGAATTCCTTCTAAAAGTGCTAAAATTCTTCTTTTCTTTTGGAAGATATTACCAAAGGTGGCCTTACTCCAAGTTGTTATATTTTGCTGGAAGAGGCTAGTGGCTTGGGTAAGTTCGTTATGGTGCCTAGCTTTGATGAACATATGCGGAATTCAGGGTGTGAAACACCAAAATATTTCCAGCTTGAAAGGCTTATAATTAGGTGTAGGTATGACATTAGTAATATTTATTAGAAGAGGGTTGTGATCGGAGTAAGATTTAGGGAGATGGGTAATTGAGGCATCTGGATATTGCTGGAGCCATTC
>NW_017689427.1:5259-5844 GCF_001879085.1 Nicotiana attenuata
GGAGAAGAAGAATAAGATAGTAAAAGAAAGAAAGACAAAGGGGTGAAGGGAACTTACCAAATCAGAACTCAAAACCTACTGGAGACAAATGACTTAACAAAACTAATGTCGATCATTTGTTCTTTGTCAAGAACAACTGAACGACATCAGTTTTTGTTGAATCAAAACTTCAAAATTCGAAGGAAACAGCACCCTATGATCATGCATGCCACCGGGCTCAATGGAAAATGATTTTGGACTTTTAGGGTTCGAACTCGGATGTAAGATTTGTGAAGTTCTGGACATATTCGAGGGCAAAGGATTATGGATTTTGTATGAGAGGGGGGTGAGAGGATTCTGGGGTGTTGATTTGGGGTGATTTGGGGATGGCGCCGCCACCGGAGAGGGTGGGGATTTTAGGGCGGCGCTAGGGGTTTCTTGTTTGGGTCTCTGAAGGGAGGGGGGGAAATGAGAGAGGACGGGGTTCGGGGGGGGGGGGGGATAGGCGGATTCAGACAGTTAAATACTTTCATAGACCCCTGTTCCAGACCGTTAGAATAAAAGAGATCAACGGTCCTGATCCAAATAATTGAAACGGTCGTCGTT
>NW_017689428.1:0-724 GCF_001879085.1 Nicotiana attenuata
ATGCATTGCATGGTATGGGTTCATATTCATATGAGCCTAGGAAGTTATCTTTGGATCTTGAAAATTGCAAAACACCACCAACTAAGCCATCCATTGAGGAGCCACCGGTGTTGGAGTTGAAGCCACTTCCTCCACACCTCAGGTATGAATTTTTGGGCTCTAATTCAACTCTTCCAGTTATTCTTTCTTCTTGCCTTACTAACTTGCAGGTGGAGGCCACTTTGGAGGTGCTTCAAAGGCGAAAAAGGGCAATAGGATGGACTTTGGCGGACATTAGGGGAATAAGCCCCGCATTTTGCATGCATAAGATCATCTTGGAGGAGGATGCAAGGCCGTCACTTGAACATCAAAGAAGACTCAATGAGGCGATGCAAGAAGTGGTAAAGAAAGAGGTTATCAAGTGGCTTGACGCCGGTGTGGTTTATCCAATCTCTGACAGCTCCTGGACTTCTCCGGTCCAATGTGTGCCAAAGAAAGGAGGGATGACGGTGGTTCCCAATGACAACAATGGGCTTATTCCCACTCGAACTATTACCGGGTGGAGAGTGTGCATGGACTACCGGAAACTCAACAAGGTGACCCGCAAGGATCATTTTCCTTTGCCATCCTCGACCAAATGCTAGATCGTCTTGCGGGGTAGAGCATTCTATTGTTTCTTGGATGGGTACTCGGGCTACAATCAATTTTAATTGCCCCGGTAGGACCAAGAGAAGACTACTTTTAC
>NW_017689428.1:4915-5844 GCF_001879085.1 Nicotiana attenuata
CAGGTCGCTTCTTGGGAGGTCAACCGTTATTGTCGTTTTTTATTTCTACGTTTTGATTTTCTTTATAGATTAGGATTTTTGAGCTAATTGTTTGTGAGATGTTGCAGGGATTGTATTGAAGCAGCGTGAAACAAAGTGTAAAAAGTGCACAGTCTCTGAAGTTGCCAGTCCCAGCTCCACCTACAGCCCAAGCTCCACAAAATGTACAGTCTGAGTCGTCTGATGGCTCAGCAGCGGGCAGCGGCGAATACTCCACCTCCCCCACAGCTTCAGTATTTGGGGAGAGTGCAGCAGGGGGGACTAATAGTGATGATGAGGTTCCGGACAGTGGGGTGCCCGATATTGGTGGTATTGAACGAACAAGAAAAGCTGAATATTTGGCTCATCCAGGTACTGTTCCGGATTGGATACAGGTGGGGGTGAAGATTTTGAGGAAGAATTTGAACTTCGAAGCTAGAGGGTGGCTTACATTTGTCTGCAACAGGCTTGACCCCACTTCCCATGACCAGACTATCCCACTTACCCGTGCTGTGCTGATTGCCTCTATCATGGCGGGCTTCCCTATCAATGTGGGGAATGTGATGTACAGGACGATCACTTCGATGGGGGTTGACAGTATTGGGAACTATCCATATCCCAACACTCTCACCATGTATTTCCGGGATGCGAAGGTAAAGAAGAAGCCCTATGATGTGAAAGTTCGCCCAATGTCCTCGTTCTCATGGTTCAGCATTCAGGGGCCAGACAACCCAAAGGACAAGAAACACAAGGCACCCACCTCTGCCCCGATTGGCCAGTCTGAGGAGCCAGTTGCGGTAGAGTCTGCTGTTGAGCCTTCTACTGAGCTTCCCTCCATTCTAGCTGTCACCATTACTGATGATGTGCCCTCCTCTTCTGCGGGTCCTAGTTCTTCTGCTGGCCGACGCGTC
>NW_017689429.1:0-5844 GCF_001879085.1 Nicotiana attenuata
TCAGACAGTGGCTGTATATATTATTTGGGAGGCCTGCGGTCAAAAGTTTGGTCGGGGTCTAGGGAAGTTCTGACGGGCAGGAGGTGATTGATAGTGGGATGGTTGAGCATTATAAGTTTGGTAGACATGTGCGAGTTGGGAATATCTGGGCGAAGTAGGCTGATATATGGGAGGTGGAGATGGTTGATAGGCGGGTGGTGAGGGTGCTTGGTAGTTCAGAGTGGGCTGATATGTGAGTGGAGGTGTTGGGTAGGTTTGGTATTTGATATGAGATTTGGTTCTTTGTGCAACCATCACGGCTCCTACGTCCCTCTTCTTGGACACACCACCGGATTGCAAGGCCTTATTTGTAGCTTGCACGACCTCGAAGTTTGTGACCATACCGCTCTAAATGCCTTCTTCAATTCGTTCCCTCAGTTTGATAATATCAGAAAATTTGTGGCTTTCGATCATCATTAGTCGTTCATAGTATTGCGGGTCTTGGTCCTGGACAAAGAATTTGTTCATCTGTTCCTCCTCTAAGGCAGGTCTGACCTTAGCAGCTTCGGATCTCCAGCGAGTAGTATACTCGCAAAATGTTTTTGTAGGCTTCTTCTTTAGATTTTGAATATAGAACACATCCGCCGCATTCTCTATGTTAAACCTGAACCTGTCCATGAAATCGGACCCCATGCCTACCCAGTTCGACCATTTCTTTGGATCTTGGCTGATGTACCAAGACAGTGCATCTCCCTTTAGGCTCCTTATGAGCAACTTCATGCGGATTCTCTCGTCTTTCCCCACCCCAACTAGCTTGTCACAATACGTCCTCAAATGGACCCTTGGATCACCTGTACCGTCAAACATCTCGAACTTTGGAGGTTTGTACCCCTCAGGAAATTCGACATCGGGTTATATGCAGAGATCTTCATAATTCAGCCCTTCAATTCCCTTGTTTCCTTCAATGCCCTGGATCCGGCTAGTGTATTTCTTAAGCTCTTCGGCCAGGTTCCTAACGAGCAAATCTTTATCATCAGACTCAGGTGTGCCTGAGATGGGTTGGGTGGAGAGTGGCACGGTCTCCATGTAGATGGGGTATTATGGTGGGTGTGGAAGTGGTCATTTGTGGGGTTTTGGAGTTCTGGGAGGAGCAACTGCGTGTTGTATGTGGTATGGCAAGTGTCGCATTGGGTCTTTGGTGGAATATTATGAGGAGCGGGATGATTTTGTTGCTTCGGGATGTTTTGAGGTGGTGCAGGGTTTTGAGTATTAGGAAAGGTGATATCTGGGGGTGCTGAGTGAGAATGACAAACTTGCCAGATTCCGAACCTGGTCGAGCTCTTCCTGGAACTTTAGCAATTTCTGTTCAAGCTGGGATACATTTTCCTTTGGAACCTGAGTACCATGACCATTAGTGATCTCTACCCGTTCAGTTGAATTCTCCTTTCTGACGTCGTTCAAATCTTCCATTTTGCCTTTGTTCTTATTTTTGGTTGGACTAAGAGGAGGAGTGGGTGGAGGGCCCCTGGATCTCACGGGATAGGATGATGTTGCCAGAGTGCACAAACTAACCTTTGGGGAGGAGAATAAAAACAAAAGTAAAAACAAAAAGGTAACCAAGTTAGTGAAGATTATAAAAAGTATTGCAGTATTTAAACACATAGTGCGGGTATGTAAATCGTGTCCTAATTTGGGGACCTCTTTGTGCCCGAGGTAGGCCTAGCAACAAGTTGATTTGCAGAACATAGAATGCCAAATGCCTCATCTTATTGATAAAAAAAATAGACGAATCCCAAAACGACACTAAACAAGCAAGAAATAAGAATCACTAATGGCCATTGGCCTTATTACATTCTATAAAGCGAAAAGATAAACTCCTATCTATTTGGCCCCAGAAGGACCTTCCCCAGATTCGGCATCCTTTGCTCCATCGAACAGCTTTCCTAACTCGCGAAGTCCTAGCAATAGGTAGGCCCTGGCCAGATATCCTCCTTCGGTTCCCTCAGCATTTTGGCAGTCTTCAACCCTCTTGAGAAACTTCCTTTCTAACTCCACTATGCCCCGCTCTAAGTATCCCAGTCGCTTGTTGGCACTGACAGCCATGTCTTTCCATTCCTTTATTAACTTCTGATTAGATTCTTGTATCTCGCGCTGCTCACTTTTGCACTCCCGAATTCTCTTGCGTAATTGGTTGTATTTGACCTGTGCCTCCGCCCTTTCATCTATAACCCTGTGACCTTGAGCAAACCCCGGCTGGCCCAGACCATCATGGCTGTCTTCCAACCAACCCGAGTAGAAAGGAGCACAACCAGCATGATACCTGTCTGGCTCGATGGTATCTCTTCCCATTATGATCTTGCAGTGCCACATGTGCTGTGCTTGGCATTTGTAAAGACTATCATCCTCTTGGAAGTCAGCTCGGAAATGACTCATTTTGTCGACCCTGGGTATAACTTGCTTTCTACCAGCTTGCCTCATAACCCGAAGCGGGACGTAAGGGTATGTCCCCCTGAGACCGATCAATATCAGAAAAGGTGCATCTCTTGATTGGGCAATGAATTCCTCCGTTGGAAACCATTCGAACATCCACTGAATTTGCTCCTCGGTCAAATTATCAAACAGTTCGACCCATCCTTTAGCATCCTCCGGCTGAGCAAACATATCGAGGATGTAATTTATTCGCTTTGGGTGATGGAAAGCGATATGATCATCCCAGTCCCTACGCCGGATTTCTTGTCGATATTCGCCTCTCTGGAGATGTTCCATGAGCCAGAGTTAGAGTAATAGATTGCAACCTTCAAAGTGTTTTGCTCCTTGCTGACACTAAAGCTCAGTATATGTCTGCAATAATCATGGGTACGATGCTGAACACCTGCCCATCAATCCCTTCCATTAGGGTTTTGGTTACCATAGCTAGCATGGTGTATATCCTTGCTTTCTTCATTGGAAACACGACCAGTCCCAGGAAATAGAATATGAAGACGAAAACTCTGCGGTGGATGTGTCCCAAAGATGTGAGGGCAAATTTGCCAGAGTATGTATGGTAAGATTTGTTGTGACCGTACCGTTCATACAAGTAATCAAAAGGAATGTATGAATCCTTCAAGCATGTTAATTCTGGATTCTTCTTCAAACCCATCATTTTAAGAAAGCCCTTACCTTTGCGATTCTCAGGCATCAGCAAACCCGAAGTTTCCCACACCAAACCGGCCAATCCTCCTATTTCCTCTAGCAAGGGTGTCATTTCAATGTCCCCAAAGCGGAACACAGCTCTTTCACAATCCCAAAACAGTGTGGCAGCTTCTATGATCTTATTGTTGGGCTGAATTTCCAGGAGGGAAGATAGATATCCTAGATATTTTCGGACGAGAGTCTGATCACTAGAGTGAAGATCTTTCCACCAGCTTAGCAGTCTTTGTGGATGTTGGTAACCATGCCAAATTTGGGGATTTCGTGCCTCATTATCTGCAAAACAGAAAGGTTAGCCCCTACCCCCACCAGACTCGACTATTTAACATCAACAATTAGCATTAGGCATTTAGTTCTCCAAATAAATGCACAGAACGTGATGGTGTCCGTTTGGGTTTAGGAAAACCTAGTGGACTTTGGACAGGGCTATCTTAAAGGATCATTATGTGGACAACATAACTGATCCAGCTAGGTTTGACCATGATGCATGCACAATTTAAACAGAGTAAGGTTTTTATGAGGTTTTAGACTGGTACCGTTGAGTGGACAACTCAAGGAGGAAAGGCGCGGAACTGTTGACTACACCGTTGATCGACTGGTTTATAATTGAGAGGATAAGGAGAGGGTTAAAAGGTGTTTAGGGAAACAGTAATTAGTAAAATATAGAGTTGATAACTTCATACAAAGGGGGTCAGGGTTGGGAATTCATTGGAAGGAGCCTATGAACATAGGCAGGGGTCAACTTTGGGCATGCACAGCAATAGAAGGTGCTGGCATTCCAACCAGAACACACAACAACTGGACGAAACATGGAAGTTATGATCCCAGGGGGAATCAAGTTTGGGTCATGCACAACAATATTCAATGTTGTCATGCCCCAAACCAACCACAGATACCAAACACATTGGGGATGGGGATTTAAGGTTCACAAGTCATGATAAGTAATTAACAGAAACATTAATTCAGAACAAAAAAGGCAGACTACAGCATGCTTAATAATGGAACTTGGTTAAATACACACATTAGACAAACAAGAATGAAAGAGACAGTAAAAAATATGTAGTTGTTGATGCTGAAAATTAGTTAGAACATACCAGTCAAGATGCAAAATGCAGAGAAAAATGAGCAAGCTTCCCACAGCCTAGCCTTGGCTTTCAGCCGGCTAGGTAAGGCAGCAATATAAGTAGCAACAAAGAAAAGAGAGAGATTTTAGTGAGGTATGTGTCTGAACTCAAGTGTTTTTTGCCTTGTGTTCGTGTGTTTGAAAGAAGAGAAGGTGGGTATTTATAGTTTTGAAAACGAGTAGAAATTAAGGTAATAAGCAAAGGCTTAACATAAACATGGAAAAAATCGCAATCAGAATCAATTAACACAAGCACTTCCATTAATCAAGGAAGTGCTGCTCAAACGGATACTAATCGGGCTAATTAAGGAAAGAGATCAATTTGGGGACAGATTGATTCTTGCCATATAAGAGGCAGTAAAAGTATGAAGGTAAATATTTGAGTCTAAGTACGGAAACACACTTAATTTTGGAAAAGGATTCGAGGTAAAATATCACAGTAATTAAGGAAGGGAATCAATCAATTTAAACAGACTAATAAGATTGGGGTTCATCAGAAAACCCTTTGGCAATCAATCGCAACTTTGAAGGATTCAGAATCAGTCAAGAAAGGGTCATGATTCTGCACCTTAACATATAAATAGCAAGGGGAGGGACATACTAGGCATGCAGGGTCAATCATACTGACAAAGAAGCAACACAAACATACAGTAAATGGTATGGGTAAGCTAGGATTCAACAGTAAAAGAAAACCATTCGTAGCTTAGCAATCGAGTAGGTCAAGTAGTCACATAGAATCAAAAATGCAGAGAACCAAACTAACAGGTAAGAGAGTCAGAAACACGTAAAAGTCTCACATTAACAAGTGATTAAAACCTTTTAGGAAATTAGGGTTTCAGCAGTGGTCAACTTTAAAAGATGGTAAGAACTCAGAACCAGATAAGTCAAATAAGACAAAAAGATTCAAACGCAAAGAGGTTAATCGAACTAAACATGCGTATAAAATAAACCAAGAGAGTTTCAAAAGCCCAGGTAGAGCCCGAACGCTTAGGGCTTTTAGCATGATGAACCAGGTAGAAGCAAACATGGACAAACATAGTAAAATCATAAAAACACAATGAAAATCGGAGAAGAGTTTAGGAAACCCTAATTGTTAAAAATGGAGAGTCATTTTGAAAGGAAAATCGAAGAACCTTCGAGAAACACTTAAAAAGTTTGTAATAAGCACAGATCTAAGATCGATCTGAAAGAAAATCGAACAGCTTTTAGAGCTAGGGTTTCAAAGAACCCAGAGAAAGTGAGAAAGGCTTTAAAAAGATACCGATCTAGCCGGAAAAGTCAAGGATCTGACTCGAGTGGCCATGGCTGGCCGGAGGAAGGTCAGAAATGACCGGAGAAAGGTCATCGAGCAAAGACTGGACCAAACCCCTCCAGAATCTGGTCATGAGACCACAGCAACAAACACATAGAAGCCATAGGAGGCTGATACAGGTCTTAGGCAAGCGTGGAAAGCAATAGATTAGGGTAGATTAAGGGGGCGGTGGCTAGGGTTTATGGTGGTGTTGCAGAGAGAATTGAGAGAGAAGGGGATTCAGGGGCGGCGGTATGTGAGA
>NW_017689430.1:0-745 GCF_001879085.1 Nicotiana attenuata
GACGGGAAATGTTCCCGGTTCGCTGACATTCATTGCAGCCCTTCACCCATTGATGTGCATCCTTAAACACTGTTGGCCAAAAGAAACCGGCCTTTAGCACTTTTGCGGCTGTCCTTACTCCTCCAAAATGCCCTCCATACGCCGATGCGTGACATGCCTGCAAAACAGAAGATTGTTCTATCTCGGGGACATACCTCCGGATCATATTGTCAACACATATTCGAAACAGATAAGGTTCATCCCAATAATACATACGGCAGTCACGATAAAACTTTTTCTTTTGTACAGAGGAGAGGTCATAGGGAACTATACCGCTTGCCAGGTAATTTGCGAAGTCTGCATACCATGGCACTTCCTCAAGACTTGTAGCGAGCAGTTGCTCGCTGGAAAGGTTTCCAGAATATCCTCAACCTCTACTGAGTTTTCAGCTCCCTCAAGTCGTGATAGATGGTCAGCGACTTGGTTCTCTGTGCCCTTACGGTCACGAATTTTGAGGTCGAACTCTTGCAGTAATAGCACCCAACGAATCAGGCGCGGTTTAGACTCCTTCTTCTCAATCAAGTACCTGAGAGCTGCATGATCAGTGTATATAATTACCTTAGAGCCAATCAGGTATGATCTGAACTTGTCGAAAGCAAACACCACAGCCAACATCTCCTTCTCAGTCACAGTGTAGTTCAGCTGGGCTCCACTCAGTGTTCTACTGGCATAGTACATTGGATGCATTAGCTTGTCTTTTCGCTGT
>NW_017689430.1:4693-5843 GCF_001879085.1 Nicotiana attenuata
TGAAATTTGGGGTTTCAAACCCTCAGGACATCATTTACAATCATTACTCACCTCGAACCGGCTACAACTCTAGCTCTCGACGCCTTTGCCCCTCAAATAGGCCTCCACGCGCGTTGAAAATAACCAAAATCAGAACGAATACGTCACAATATGCTAAGGGAACAAAGCCCAGGCGAAAACAATCGAAAAATATCAAAAATCCCGAAATTAGCAAAACCCGAGCCCCGGACCCACTTCTCGAAACTCAAAATTTTTTACATCAATGGGTTCCTTATCACTCCACGAGTCTATGCATATAAAGAACACCAAAATCGGAGTCCAAATGACCCCTCAAATCCTAATTTGAAAATCCAGAATTCCAAGCCCTAGTTCTTCCATTTTTGTTCAAGTTTCCATAAATTTCTAGATAGATTTCACAATAGAATCACGTTTTAGGTTCATAATCTACCTCCAATCAATTCTCCTTGAATCCCTCTTCAATTTCCCTCAATGAGCTCTCAAAATACTCAACTATGGAGGAATAATGGCTCAAAATCGCGGATGAAATGTTTTATAAACTCACTGCCCAGTTCTGATATTCCTTCATCGAGATCGCGGCCCAAGCCTCGCGATCGCGAAAGGGCAAAATTTCGAAACCTACAAAACACTCTACGCGAACGCGATGCCTTAACTGCGAACGCGATGCTTGTTTTCCCAGACCTATGCGAACGCGACCCATGAAGACAAAAGAACACCAATTAGAGCTATTTTGTTATCATTTAACCTTTCAAACAACAATAAAGCATGGTACATTTAGGGTGTAAATATCGTCTATATAGCCTATTATCACTATATCATGGTTAATCAAGTGATTTAATGATGTGAGAATGTAGAACAAGTAATCTTGATTAAGTGATAAAAATATATGTCAAATAATAGCATACATTTATTGGTTTAGTGTAAATATCTTGTGCGGGTAAATTTTTACCATATACTTATGTATCAGTATATTTGCTGGGCCATCGAGGTGATAGGAGCATAATAAATAAGTTATATAAATCATGTTTGAAAGTAAATCTTGAACAACAATAAATAAAATCGGTAACTTATAGATACCAGCCAATTTAATTTGGCAGTAACTAACTCCATTCTTTATGAGAGTCAATCGACT
>NW_017689431.1:0-705 GCF_001879085.1 Nicotiana attenuata
TCACTATCAAACCCACAAGAAAAAAGCTGATCATCAGAGTCACGAGCTGCCTCAGGAGTATCATCATCAGAGCTGACCAAGGTGGCCTCAACAGGCTTGGTTATGGGCATTGAATGGGGAGGAGTCGCTTCATCATATGAAAAGACGTGTCTTCTGCACCGCGGCCTTTTAACCAAGGAACTTCCATCATGTTCCTCCTCCTCTTCAGAATTCTGGGTTGTATCAGCCTTCCTTTTCGATGAAGAACTCAAGATTATCTCTTGAGCTCTTTCCAAAGAAACTCTGGAAGCCGAGATTGCTTCAGTACTTACACCACGAATGGGAAACCCTGATAAAAAGAAGGATCAAATAAATTCTAAGGGAAAGATGAATGAAAATATGAAAATGAGGGGGGTAAAGCATTTACCATGAGTTTTAACCTTCCAACCAAACCTGTGCAAAAGATTTTTCCAAGATCTACCTTCCATTGAAGCAACTTTCAATAATTTTTCTACCCAACCACGAAAACTGGGAATCTCATCAACAATTCCCATGGTTGCTAAAAAAAAGAAAAGGTTAAACAGTAGCGGAAAAAATAAAGGGAAAAAAGAGAGAAAGTTGTAAAAGAAAAACTTACGTGCAAAATTTCACTTTTCAGAAAATGGAACATTTTATTCGCCACTAACCACAGTGGGGCAGAACAAGCCTGGCATCCAGCCACGGTCC
>NW_017689431.1:3477-5843 GCF_001879085.1 Nicotiana attenuata
CAAACACTTGGGGGACTATATAATATACATATGATATATGTATAAAGAAGGCAAAGAAGACTGAAAACAATTAAAGTTCAAGTCAAGCCCAAAAGTCTACTCATCAAATGAACCAAGTTCAGAGCAAAGTCACGAGCCAATAACACAAGCCAATCAAAAAACCTTCATATAGATTTCTAATCTTATGATGTCTTATTTAGCCATGGGTTATAAAAACCCTTGGATTTTCTTTTCTTTGTTGCAAATTTGTTGTAAGGAAAAATGTTACGGAAAAGTAATAGAAGATATTTAAATACATGTAAGATGTTATTTAAACTTGACAAAGTTCAAATGAAAACTTTATCAAAGTTATTTCAAGAAACATGTGTGTTCCTATTTCTTTTTTCGTATATTTACATCATTATGAAGTTGACACGCCGTTTTCATTAAGTGTCGTATATAAAAGGGCCCTCTTTTATGATTTCATGTTTGATTCAAAGATACATGAAACCAGCAAAACATTTTATAAAAAAAATGCAAAAAGGGTAAGACGAAAACCCACGAATTAAAAAGCAAGACCTTGAATTTATATAATGAAACAAGGCAAAAAAAGTAAAACAGAAACTCAAGATAATTAAGTTGAAACGAAAACTTTATAATATTAAGTTTAGACTAAGTGTAAACTTAGTCATAAACTGATTGTCATTTTTACACAATGCCCCGAAAAGGTCTGGGGACTTGTCATTTCCAAAAACTAAACCCCCAAATGGGACCAAGGGTAAAACCACATTCCACCAAGAAAAAAAAAGGAAAAAGGAGTCACACTTCATAAACTTTCACTAAGGGGCAGAAGAAGAATCTAAAGCGACATCATCAGCCGCAGAAGGCTCGAGTTGACTTGAAGGAGCTGGGGCATCCACCGTACTTATATCAGCTTCGACATGCTCAGGAGTATCAGCCATGGGAGAATGAAAACTTTGGCCTTGCAGAGTTTTCTCAATGGTCTCCTTTATCTTGGCTAACTCAGCATCCAAGTTAAACCCTCTTGGCTAGCCTCCACAAGGGTATCATGACGTGTGTTTAAAATAGCCCAACTCACTTTAATAGCAGTCTTGTCCTCAAGAGTCTCATAATCTCTTTCCCATTGGTCAATCTCGTTTTTAAGCTCTTCCTTCTCGGCCAAAGCAGCATCATAAGAAGATTGCAGAGGGGAAGGTGAACTTTCTAAAAATCTGACCTTATCAGAAGACTCACAAAGATCTTCTTGGGTCTGGGTAAGTGTTTGAACAAGTTCACCAGCGTAAACCTCTTTTTCATTCAGCAATGCCTTCAACCCTCTAATCTCTTCACTGGCTTTGGAGAGTTTATCAGAAAATGATGTCTCAAGGAGATTTTTATCTTTGTCAGCTTGATTTGAAGAAGCTTTCTCAACTGCTAACTCTGAAATCAAGACCTTCAACTGCTGCTCTAAGGTGCACTTGCTTTCTTCTAACATTTCCATATCAAGTTGAAGGCTTTCGTATTGTTCTTTCCAATTGTCTGCTTCAATCTAATAATCATGCATTAACTGCTCCGTATGAGAAACTCTCTTCATTATCTCTGTGCCAATAAGATTGATCTAAACAAAAAAAGAAGAAAGGGGTAAGAACCTTAATAAAAGAAGAATGCGATAAAGTGTAAAAAGAAGCAAATAGCTTCAGTGACGATTGCACTATATCATTCATTCAAGTCAAAGAACTATGACTCTCAAGCTTGGATTTCTCAACTGGACCGATCAAAGGTTTCAATCATACGTCAGCCCGACCTGACTTTTTCAAAAGATTACCATCGGCAGGGACATCAATGGTAATCTGCTTCATCGTTCGACTTCCACTTGAAGAACCAACCTCAGTACGAGGAACGGTAGTAGTGGGAACTGTAGATGAAGCCATAACAGCTTGGGGCGGAGCAGCAACAGTAGCGGTAACAATTGGTAAAGAACGCACCACAGGGACAGGCATGGTAAATGAAGCAAGGGGTACTTCATCAGAAACTAAATCCAAATTCTCACTATCAAACCCACAAGAAAAAAGCTGATCATCAGAGTCACGAGCTGCCTCAGGAGTATCATCATCAGAGCTGACCAAGGTGGCCTCAACAGGCTTGGTTATGGGTCATTGAACTGGGGAGGAGTCGCTTCATCATACTGAAAAGACGTGTCTTTCTGCACCGCGGCCTTTTAACCAAGGAACTTCCATCATGTTCCTCCTCCTCTTCAGAATTCTGGGTTGTATCAGCCTTCCTTTTCGATGAAGAACTCAAGATTATCTCTTGAGACTCTTTCCAAAGAAACTCTGGAAGCCGAGATTGCTTCAGTACTTACACCACGAATGGGAAACCCTGATAAA
>NW_017689432.1:0-997 GCF_001879085.1 Nicotiana attenuata
AGACAACCGACTTCGGAGGGTTAATTTCCTAGTTTTATAACCCGACCCCATTTCAATATATAGGCTTTGGGGTTCATTTTGGGGCCATTTCTTACTGATTTTAGAGAGAGATGAGAGCATATATAGAGAGAAAGGAGAGGCCTAGCTTCATAATCATCCAAATCTTGCTCAAGTCTTCAAGAATCAAAGAACCCAATCACATGTTCTTCATCTAAGAGGTAAGATTCTATACCCTAGACTTTAATTTCGAGTTTGGGGTATAAGATGGGTTATTGAGGTATGATTCTTGGATGTATTAGTATTATGTATACATGCATGTACAAATTAGGCTTATGGGAAGATTTTTGAACACAAATAAGTAAAGATTGGGTTGGGGAATGAAGGAAACCTTGTAAAAGAGATTTGAAATCAAGATGCTCAACTAGTATTTGATAAAATGCTCAAATGAGCTGAAACCATGAATACCTTCCTAATTTGTGTTCAATTTTGTTATGTCTCAAAGTAGATTGGGATTGCTAGAATTTTCGGAACGTTGTAGTAACTTAAGGAAAGCTTAAACAAGGTATGTATGGCTAAAACCCCGTCTTTAAGAAATTGAGCTCTATCGATGCTTGTGTAAATGTGGTAAGACTAAACTTTGGATTCTTGCTTTGGTTGATACTTTACATGAATTGGTGCTGTGACCCTATATTTGTGAAAGATGCATCCCAATGTGATCAATGTGCTATTTTTGATAACTTGAAAGGTGCAAGGAATATGAATCATGTATTGAAATGCTTAGACAATAAATTGAGATTGAAGAATGTGAAGTATATGCTAAATGGCCTAGATTTCAAATCAAGTTTAAATTGTGATTAATGTGCCGAATCATGAGGATTCCTCTCTATGCTTACAACTTGAATTTCTCATGTGTACTTGACATCTTGAATTGAGTAGCTTGTTGTTGAGATTGATATTGATGCGAAATATGTGGAAATGATATGAAATGTGGGAAAGA
>NW_017689432.1:5521-5843 GCF_001879085.1 Nicotiana attenuata
TAGGTTTAGGGAGTTGCGCTGGGCAAGATTTTGGGCGCTGTTTGGGGTTCATTTTGGGGCCATTTCTTACTGATTTTAGAGAGAGATGAGAGCATATATAGAGAGAAAGGAGAGGCCTAGCTTCATAATCATCCAAATCTTGCTCAAGTCTTCAAGAATCAAAGAACCCAATCACATGTTCTTCATCTAAGAGGTAAGATTCTATACCCTAGACTTTAATTTCGAGTTTGGGGTATAAGATGGGTTATTGAGGTATGATTCTTGGGTGTATTAGTATGTTTTTGATACCTCCAATAGATTTTTGTAAAATTTCAGTCACGTT
>NW_017689433.1:0-763 GCF_001879085.1 Nicotiana attenuata
CTGCTTAGTCTCGAGCTTCTTCTGAAAGATTCTCTACTTTGAACCATTTATACTCTCTTTGAAAAACTAGGGTTTCTTGGATTTCTTTTATGCATGTTTCGACCGATTTCCTTTGTGATTAAAACCTTTTCTTTGTTTATTTTGACCGATTTTATGCTCTTACTGTTTTTTAGCTTGACTCTGCTATAAACCCTAATTTCTAAAAAATGTTTCTTCGTTTGATTATGTGCGTTAGCATGATTTTCCTTACTCTGATTCTATGTGTTAGCACGTTTCTTTGCTTCGATTATGTGTGTTAACCTAATTTTCTTTGCCTTGTCCCTATGTATTAGTATGTTTCTTCGTTTGATTGTGTGTATTAGCCTGACTTTCCTTGCTTTGGTTCTGTCTGCTAGCCTATTTACTTGATTCTTGTTAATTTTCGTGGTCGCCATGCTTCGAATATGTCCTGCTGAATCTTAACCTGTTTTCACCATCTCTGAGTGGTTGTGTTTGTTCATCTCTTGTTCCCCTCTGTCTATATGGCTAATTTTGTTTGCTACTCTTGTTCATTCACCTCTATTTATATGCTAAGAATACTGAATCATGACTTCGCATGATTGATTCTGATTTTCCTTGATTGATTGGTAATTTTTTTTTCTTTCAAAACCCTAGCATTCTACTCGCCTGTTTAAATTAATTGATTTTTCTTACCTTATTTGTCTATAGTACTCTATTCTACCTAGCCTTTCCTTAATTGGAATTTTCCTGAATTTTGGTCTTA
>NW_017689433.1:5044-5843 GCF_001879085.1 Nicotiana attenuata
TTTCTATAGGCATGATTTTCTATTATAGTCATTTAGATCCTATAAGCATGGTATCTAAGTGTTAAAAAGCTGACTGTGGACTTATAGGTATGATTTCTAAGGGAACGAGTTTGGATACGTGTTGTAACGAAATCAAGCTTCAATTGCTTTATCTCCTATAGGCATGATATCTAATTGTAAAGCTGATTTTTAACCCTATAGGCATGTTATCTATTATTAAAGCTATTTATATCCTATAGACATGATTTTTAATTGTGAAAGTGAAGCATGCAGAATTTATTGCTGATCCTATAGGCATGATTTCTAATTATGAAAGTGAAGCATGCAGAGTTTATTGCTGATCCTATAGGCATGGTTTCTAGTTATGAAGCATGCAGCATTTATTTTAACAAGCACTGATCCTATAGGCATGTTATCTACCCAATTTACCCATGATATATACAACTACCCACCCTTTTCACTAATCTCCCCGATACTGTGTCACGACGGTCAAAGACTTGGTTGGATGCGGGATCTACTCCACGAGGAGCGGTACGGACCCAATTCCCATACCCGATCGTGATGGCGCCTCTCGTGAAGACAAGGCCAGCCAACTAACCCAAATCCTTTCACTAACAATTATTAAACATAAATGAATAGAAGATACAACTTAATGACATTAGAAACTGTTAATTACTACCCGACCGGGGTGTCACAAGTCACGAGCATCTAAGGAAACCTTAACACAACTACAGGCCAATAAATATATACAAGTAAAATTTCTGGAAAACAAAAGACAACATCCGGTGCCGCGAATGCT
>NW_017689434.1:0-1383 GCF_001879085.1 Nicotiana attenuata
TATATTAAAGCACGAAGGCTCTTAGCGAAATGTCGTTTCGTACTTTTTTTATCCTTTTAAAAAATAATTTTATATTAGACAAAATAGTTATTTAATTATTTCCCTTATAATAAGGACTTGAAAATCCGTTTAAATTTAATTATTAAATCTTTCCTAATTTGAATTATATACCTAAAAATTAGGACTTTAAATCAATTAAATTTTACTTTAAATTAATAGTAAAAAAACTCAACCCTTTTGAAGCGTTGATTGTTAACGATTTCATCCTTCTTCGAAATCTAAATTGATTCATATTACGTTGTCTTTGTTTTGCAAATATATACTTACTACTTACTATTATCAAAGCAAGAAGACGCTAATGCCAATAATGATCAATAAATTTATCCTTTGAAGATAAATTAACATTAGATAAGTTATTATTTTAATACTTTAAAATTAACTCTAAGATTTGACTATTAAATTTGTTCTTATTCAAACAATGTTCGAACTCAAACATTAAGGCACTTAAAGTATATCACAAAAAGTATCTAACTAAATTTAACTTTAGATAAATTAATATTAATTCAGACTTCAAAAGGGTATTAGAATTTTTCATGTTATAAATGTTTGGATAAAATTAATGTCACATTTAAATATTTAAAGCTTGGATGATCCAATATGAATTTGAATCAACAAAAAAATTATTTCCTTTAAGGTTGAGAACAAATAATTAATTTCTATATTAATTAACTAATTAGAAATTAAAAGTATCCAATTCAATTTCTTTTCAAATTCATTATATAAGTAAATTTATTTTTCAAGTTGAGAAAACTCTTAGGCTAGATGAATTTATTTTTATAGAAGCAATGATAATGGACGATATAAAAAATAAAGCAAAACAGTTACTCTGTAGTATTAAGAGTCAAATTGAACAAAATGCATTCTAAATTGAATTAATTTTATAATTAATTTTTGTTTCTGCTCACATTTATTTCAACACATGATAGCTCACTGTATCTTTTTTATATTAAATTACTTTTGTAAAATGTTAATTCAACATTAATCATTTTAGATTTTGCATCATATTACCATAGATTTTTTCTATGATATAGGACAACCTCTTTATTTTCAAATCTCTAAATAACAAAAGATTTAACTTTTAAATTTGTTTATTTGAAAATTATGTTTTGTGGTTTATGTGTTTTGTATTATTAGGTAAAAAAACACTAATTTTGAAATCACAATAAGGCATCTTAGGACTTTTGTGGAGCAGGCTTTTTTTTCATTGAGTTAGCTAAGTAAAATTAACATTCATTATTTTCAAAAACTTATCGTTTTTAAATTTTTATTTTATAACTCAAACATATTATGTAATTTTTTTAAAATTGTGTACCCCTTGAAATA
>NW_017689434.1:4798-5843 GCF_001879085.1 Nicotiana attenuata
AAATTAATAAGTTGCGAGTGTGATTTGCTCCGTCTCTTGAGTTCGCTGAAGTTCTGTGATTTATAATGCCGCTATCACAGAATAGTTATTCTATTCTATCCTGAGAGAAATTAATCGGTATACCTTGGGCAACTGTGAGGGGGTTAAATTCCTTAAGGACATACTGTGAATTCAGTGGGCTCGAAATTATTTTACGATTTGTTTATTGAACTAACATTTGTTTACTTCTCTGATTTTCTGATTTTGAACACAGTAATACAACATACGGTGTACATAAAAGATATTCTTTGCAGTATTTTTCTACGCTCTTCTCTCTCAGTTCCAATTAAGCTTTGGACTATGGAATATGCGATTTCTTGCGACATACCGTGACAATCACCGTCGACCAATAATTCCAGCTACGATTCATTGTTCCTTCCGCTTCCGCTACTCGAACAAGTAAGTTCTCATTTTACAGTTTAAGCGCTAATCTAATGTGTTTAGTTTATCGTGTTCTTTCAGGAAACTTTTAAGCAACTGTATAAAATAACTGGGAATAGACTATGAACAATAAAAAGAGGAAAACACATTAAACTGTATTTCGTAACATGGAAAAATTAAATCAAGACACACGTAGATGTACATAGGTTCTCAGCATTACCATTCCAGATATTTGTCATTCCTAGCAATGCATAGATGTATAAAGATTAATGTTTTGCTCGGTAGCAAATTTGCTTATAATTTATGTTATACTCGATCTCTTTCGCCTATGCACATAATCAATCTGGTAAATCTATATTATATTAAAAGCACGAAGGCTCTTAGCGAAATGTCGTTCGTCTTTTTTATCCTTTAAAAATAAATTTTATATTAGACAAAATAGTTATTTAATTATTTCCCTTATAATAAGGACTTGAAAATCCGTTTAAATTTAGTTATTAAATCTTTCCTAATTTGAATTATATACCTAAAAATTAGGACTTTAAATCAATTAAATTTTACTTTAAATTAATAGTAAAAAACTCAACCCTTTTGAAGCGTTGATTGTTAACGATTTCATCCTTCT
>NW_017689435.1:0-789 GCF_001879085.1 Nicotiana attenuata
ATGACGTTATCATCAAGTCTAAGAAGGCCAACTAATCACATGGAAGATTTGAGGAAGTTTTTCAATAGATTGCGAAGGTACAACCTGAAACTGAACTCCCGCGAAGTGTGCAGTTTCGGGGTTCCTGCTAGGAAAATTACTTGGGTTTATTATGAGCGCCGGGGAATAGAACTGGATCCATACAAAAGTCAAAGCTATTCAAGAATTGCCACTGCCAAAGAACAAGAAGGATGTGATGAGTTTCTTGGGAAGGCTTAACTACATCAGCCGGTTCATAGCACAGTCTACAGTTATCTATGAGCCAATCTTTAAGATGTTAAAGAAGGACGCCGCTACCAAATGGACCGACGACTGTCAAAAGGCTTTCGACAGAATCAAGGAATACCTATCGACACCACCAGTCTTGGTCCCGCCCGAGCCAGGTAGACCCCTACTACTCTACATCGCAGTACTAGATGGTGCGTTCAGTTGCGTCTTAGGACAGCATGATGAAACAGGAAGAAAGGAACAGGCCATTTACTATCTCAGCAAGAAATTCACTCCGTACGAGGCCTGGTATTCTCTTTTGGAGCGCACTTGTTGTGCTTTGACTTGGGTCGCTCAGAAGCTAAGGCATTACTTCTGTGCCTATACTACGTATCTCATATCAAGGATGGATCCTTTAAAGTACATCTTCCAGAAGCCTATGCCCACCAGCAAACTAGCTAAGTGGCAAATCCTGTTGAGTGAATTCGACATTGTTTACGTAACTCAGAAGGCGGTCAAAGAACAGGCACTGGCAGACCACCT
>NW_017689435.1:5477-5843 GCF_001879085.1 Nicotiana attenuata
AATGATGCGTTTGGCCGTTACGAATAGCAGGGGCCGACCGTACCATGAGGGCCGATGACTACCATTTTTCTATGATATAATACACAAGGAGATTGAGGTGTACGTAGATGACGTTATCATCAAGTCTAAGAAGGCCACTAATCACATGGAAGATTTGAGGAAGTTTTTCAATAGATTGCGAAGGTACAACCTGAAACTGAATCCCGCGAAGTGTGCATTTGGGGTTCCTGCTGGAAAATTACTTGGGTTTATTATGAGTCGCCGGGGAATAGAACTGGATCCATCAAAAGTCAAAGCTATTCAAGAATTGCCACTGCCAAAGAACAAGAAGGATGTGATGAGTTTCTTGGGAAGGCTTAACTACAT
>NW_017689436.1:0-2291 GCF_001879085.1 Nicotiana attenuata
TCTCTATCACCTAAGGATCAATAATATATGATTTCTACTTCATTCTATAAAAAATTCCGTGGTAAAATCTAAGTTTTATCAAAACCCTAGGTTTTGCTCTAATCCCCTTGATTTTTCCTAATCTTTGTGTGTTAATCTACCCAAAACTCAAGTATTAAACTTATAAATAAGGAGGATGAAATTACCTCAAGATGCTAGGTGAAAATCTTCTCTCAAGAGCTCCAAAATCGCCCAACAAACGAGTGCAAAGTGGGCAAAAATGGCCTGGAGCCATCTCCGTTCCTTTCGGTTAATGGTATCAAGAAAGTTAATACATTTACAGAGAACTCGTTGAGCAGCCACCCTCTTTCTCATTCCCTGCTTTTCTTTCCCAATCTATGTCATAATCATGTTCCTGAGGATAAAAATCACATTTTCTTATAAGTATTCTACATCACATCCAATCCAATAAAACAATCGATCACCTAAACATGAATTTCTCCCCTTGATTTTATACTTCTGTTATTCTTTTAAAAAAGAGTAATACATTTTATAATTCAAATGTACTCACAAGGTGGCACCAAGAAGAAATAATTTTACATTATTGACAAGAAGATAACTGTCAAATAACTATGAGATCTTCTAAGGAGGATACAGTTATGTAATAATTTTTCACTTTACTTTCGACATGTGCTGATTATTAGAGGGAAATATTCAAACTCAAAATGACAATAGTTGCACGAAGACACATGGTCTCTGTGTGTTACAAGAGAAGCAGGAGAAGGGTTCAAGTCAAGTTTCAAGTCAACAAGTGTATTGGGAAAATTGAGTTTATATATAAAAGTAGTATGGAGATGACGTGTCATGACACGTAGACTGGTCAAATGGTCAAAGAATTTCAATTAGCCAAGAGGCACGGGTAGCAATGAATGCGAGCAAAGGTAAAGGAAGAGGCACGGGCAGACATTCAAAGGATTCGGCGCCCGTACCTATTCAAGACATTTAAATTCAAGAATCAAGAAGAATCAAGGGAATGAATTTGACAACACATGGGAGTCCAAATACAGTATTTAATAAGTCTTAAATGCTAAAAACGTTAGAGAATCTGTCTTGAATATAATGATTATGTTACGTAGCATTCAATGTCATTAATTGCCCATAATGGCCTTATTATGACAAAGGCAAGACATACATCTCAAAAATAACTATAAAAAGGAGAGGGCTGAACAATTGTAGGGACACGAAAGATCATCTGAAGATACTTTGGTTACTTGTTTTATTCAATTATATTCTGGCTATCCAAATTACTTTCTTTTATACATTCTTGCGATTATCAGTAACCTGTGTTCCAAAATTCCATTTTTTGGTTAAACAAATTGGTTCCGTTACCGAGAATCTGATAATCCATTTTATTTTAGCCTAACTTTCCTTGTTGCATCAACCATGTCGAACAACAATGACTACATTCAAGGAAACCAAGAGAATTAAACAACCCAGCAACTTCAGGGAGATCCACAGAACAATAACGTATTGATTCCTTCTCCACGAGGTTCTTCACGGCGGTCTCGTGAAGGCACTCCTGATGGGTCTCATACAGATGGACAAGCTCAATTCGAAAATGTTGAAACTATGGATGAGGCTTTGCAAAAACTTATTGACTCACAAGTCAATAAAGCTCTTCGCCTGCTGCACCACCCACACCCACTCCAAATAACAACACTCTGGAGAACCCTCGTTCCGGGCTCGTTAATTCAGGTAGTGGTGGAACCCCCAGCGAATCACAGGAGGGAGAACCAGGTAATTTAGTTAATTCTGATTTACAAAACTTAGTACTAACATTGCAGAAACAGCCCAAGGAGCAAAGTGACCGCATAGAGCAAATACCCAGGGTGCCACCCGTGATCAAAGGGGTAGATATGGATAAGTATTTTCAACAGCCCTGGAAGCCAAGTGCTGCTCCCCTTACAATTCCAAAGAAGTTCAAAATGCCTGATATTCCAAAATATGATGGAAGAACAAACCCACGAGATCACGTGACTGCATTTACAACAGGCGTAAAAGGCAAAGATTTGACTATGCAAGAGATTGAATCAGTATTAGTCAAAAAAATTGGTGAAACACTCACTAAAGGAGCGCTAACATGGTATTCTCTTTTACCCGAAAATTCTATAAATTCTTTTGCTGAGCTTGAAGATTCTTTCATTAAAGCGCACTTAGGAGCTCAATAAGTCGAAAAAAAATGGAAGATATTTTCAAGATCAAGCAAGGGGACTCAGAATTGCTTAGGGAATTCGTGGACAGATTCCAACGTG
>NW_017689436.1:5137-5843 GCF_001879085.1 Nicotiana attenuata
ATTGCGAACCCTTCAGAACCTGCAACTTTGCGAAAGCGAAGACTTTGCGCAGTTTGCGACCCAGTGCAATTCCAATCCTTTTCGCATTTGCAGGAACCTTCACATTTGCGATATCGCATTTGCGATGAATACGTCGCATTTGCGACCCATGGCAGACCAGGTCATCTTCGCATTTGCGAGTATCAAATGTGTTTCTTGTGTGTTCTTCCATAAGCAAAGAATATCTTATTTAAAACTATACAAGATACACCCAAAACTCACTAGATACATCCTAGGAATTAATAGGTGCACCTATCCAAGTAGTACATTGTATAGAATGTATGGTTGAATTAAACGAACATCCATATACATTCATTTTGTTTATAACATCAAGCAAATAAACAATTATAGGGGAGATGAAAAGTTTGAAACCGTGAAAGAGCACGTGAATCGTTAAAGTATATAACAAATTAACAAGTATAGAGAAGGAAATTTTTTTGATTAATCTTAGGCTTTACAGTTTTAAAAGTTAGTTATATAAAAAAATATGACAGGAAAAAGGCAAGAAAAAAGAAAAAAGATGACAAAGTTATCATGTTGCTGATACACACTCTATTGTTTCTCCGTTCCTTTCGGTTAATGGTATCAAGAAAGTTAATACATTTACAGAGAACTCGTTGAGCAGCCACCCTCTTTCTCATTCCCTGCTTTTCTTTCCCAATCTATG
>NW_017689437.1:0-775 GCF_001879085.1 Nicotiana attenuata
ATAAGGGAAGACTGTTCAAATTTCGGCAATAAGGCGCCCACCTGGAGAACAAGGGAATATAGTTCAAGTTTTGGCAATCAGGCGCCCACCTGGAAAACAAGGGGATACAGTTCAAGTTCTGGCAATCAGGTGCCCACCTGGAGAACAAGGGAATACAGTTCAGATTTGGGCAATCAGGCGCCCACCTGGAGAATAAGGGAATACAGTTCAAGTTTTGGCAATCAGGCGCCCACCTGGAGAACAAGGGAATACAATTCAAGTTTGGGTAATCAGGCGCCCACCTGGAGAACAAGGGAATACAGATCAAGTTTCGGCAATCAGCCGCCCACCTAGAGAACAAGGGAAGACAGTTCAAGTTTTGTCAATCAGGCGCCCACCTAGAGAACAAGGGAATACAGTTCAACTTTTGGTAATCAGGCACCCACCCGGAGAACAAGGGAATACAGTTCAAGTTTTGGCAATCAGGCGCCCACCTGGAGAACAAGGGAATACAGTTCAAGTTTCTGTAATCAGCCGCCCACCTGAAGAACAAGGGAATACAGTTCAAGTTTTGGCAATCAGGAGCCCACTTGGAGAATAAAGGAATACAATTCATGTTTTGGCAATCAGGCGCCCACCTGGAGAACAAGGGAATACAGTTCATGTTTTTGCAATCAGGTGCCCACCTGGAGAATAAGGGAAGACAGTTCAAATTTCGGCAATCAGGCGCCCACCTGGAGAACAAGGGAATATAGTTCAAGTTTTGGCAATCAGGCGCCCACCTGGAAAAAAAGGG
>NW_017689437.1:5367-5843 GCF_001879085.1 Nicotiana attenuata
CTGGAGAACAAGGGAATACAGTTCAAGTTTCTGTAATCAGCCGCCCACCAGGAGAACAAGGGAATACAGTTCAAGTTTTGGCAATCAGGCGCCCACCTGGAGAACAAAGGTATACAGTTCAAGTTTTGGCAATCAGGCGCCCACCTGGAGAACGAGGGAAGACATTTCAAGTTTCGGTAATCAGACGCCCACCAGGAAAACAAGGAAAGACAGTTCAAGTTTCGACAATCAGGCGCCCACATGGAGAACAAGGGAAGACAGTTCAAGTTTCGCCAATCAGGCGCCTGCCCGGAGAACAAGGGAAGACAATTCAAGTTTCGGCAATCAAGCACCCACCTGGAGAACATAGGAAGACATTTCAAGTTTGTCGCCAAGCAGGCGCCCACCACGAGAACAAGGGAATACAGTTCAAGTTTAGGAAATCAGGCGCCCACCTGGAGAACAAGGGAATACAGATCAAGTTTTGGCAATTAGGC
>NW_017689438.1:0-774 GCF_001879085.1 Nicotiana attenuata
TTTTATAACACGTTATCAGCACGAGACTCTGCCATTTTGAGCACTTACTTCGAATTTAATTTCTATTTCAGTGTTCATCTCTGATGTAAGGCGACACCCTTACGTCCGTGGTTAGATCTTGTTCACTCCGAGCATCATAAGGTAGGTTATATCCTTGAGGTGATGAGCTTTTCTCCGTGGCAATAGTGATGTGGATATCACTTACGTCTGGAGTGGCCAAATTTGTGTAAAGTAATTTGAGCTTTTTGCTTATATTTGGTTTAATATCTTTATCATCGCTTGCTTGGTTATATGCTACGTATACAGTACCTATTTTGGTATTAGTTTTCATCCTTATTATCTTAATAAAGGATTATAAAGTGGATAACATTGTTAGATCCACTTAAACTCCAGCAGAGTTTGCAAGAAATATATAACCACCAGAAGTGGTTATGTTTTGTATATCTCATTGTAACTAAATTTTGTTAACCACCAGAAGTGGTATATGCCTATAACCACCAGAAGTGATAATTTAGGCTTCCTATGGTTACAATTGAAGATAAGCTAGAGAAAATTTCTCTATATTACTTGCATGCCTCGATTTGCTCCTGAAGTAGCATTGTCTTAAAAGAGGTTGAAGCATCACACGATTTGGTGTGATTAATGCATGTTCAGATAATTATCTTCTATTTCCTGAAGGATGAGAACTTTTGATAAATATTAATCCTGGTATCCCCTTCATTTAACCTAATTAATACGTGATTTTAGTTGTCGAAAATTCTTCTTCTATACGCA
>NW_017689438.1:4524-5843 GCF_001879085.1 Nicotiana attenuata
ATATTTGTACGGTTTAAATCAATCTGGGCGCATGTGATATAATCGCCTCAGTGAATATTTGCTGAAAGAAAGTTACATAAATGATGTTATTTGTCCATGTATTTTTATAAAGAAATTGTCATCAGAATTCGTTACACTTGTTGTTTATGTTGATGACATAAATCTTGTTAGAACTCCAGAAGAGCTCCAAAAGGCAATTGAATATCTTAAGAAAGAATTTGAGATGAAAGATCTTGGAAAAATAAAAATTTGTCTTGGTATGCAAATTGAATATTTAGCAGATGAGATCTTTATCCATCAATTTGCTTATACAGAAAGGGTCTTTAAACGCTTTTACATGGACAAAGCGCACCCATTAAGTGGTGTTCGATCACTTGAAGTGAATAAAGATCCGTTCCGACCTCCAGAAGAGGATAAAGAACTCATTGGTCCTGAAATACTCTATCTCAGTGCAATTCCTATGCACTTATGTATCTTGCTAATGCTAACAAAGGTGGTGCAAATCGTATTGGTTATGCAGATACAAGATTAGAATACGGAGACTCAAATATTTGAAACAAGGCATTAGGAGGAGTAAAACTACGCGATGCACTCATTTTTTCTTACTAAGGTTTTTTCCTATAGGGTTTTCCTTATAAGGTTTATAATGAGGCACCTAGCAATGCGTATTACTAATATGTGTACTCTTTTTCCTTCACTTAGGATTTTTTTCCCACGTGGTTTTTCCTAGTAGGTTTTAATGAGGCACATTATCTTTTAATGAACATCCAAGGGGAGTGTTATAAATATATTATATTATGGATGTTCATACTCCGTTGTAAATAAGCTTCCTGAAGAAGTTTATCCATATGGGGCTCCGCCGTAAATATGTTTATCTATTTAGTACTCTATTGGAAATAAGCCTCATGCAGAAGCTTATCACTTCGGTACCCGTTTATGGATAAACATTACTTCCGGTAGAAGATTATTCATACCGGGTATAATAAGCTTATCCTTTCAGTACTCCGTTATGGATAAACATTACTCTTAGTATAAGATTATCCATATCTGGTATAGTAGCAGCTTACACAGCAGCTTGTAGTAGCTTACACAGCAGCTTGTAGTAGCTTACACAGCAGCTTGTAGTAGGAGCTTACACAGCAGCTTGTAGTAGCTTACACAGCAGCTTACAGTAGCAGCTTACACAACAACTTGTAGTAGCAGCTTACGCAGCAGCTTCCTTTCTTCTATAAATAGAAGAGATTTCAGTTCATTATGTATATCGGTTTGAAATTGAATAATATTAATCTCTCTCTATACTTGTCTTTGATTTCTTTACT
>NW_017689439.1:0-554 GCF_001879085.1 Nicotiana attenuata
ATTCTGGTAAGCAAAAACGAAAAGAAGTTTTAAACACGTTAGGAATCTTAGAAAAGTTTTTATTTTCAAGTTTTTCCTTTTCTTTATTTTGTTATAAGCAATTTAATCATTACTCGAGTCAAACTCAAGTACACTCCTTTTAGTTCTTCCGAATTTTAAACAATTACTTTTTCTAAATTTTGGTTTCTAATCACATTGGACAAAATGTAATTTAATTTTTTTTATATTTAAGACTTTAAAACTAACTAAAACTTTGGTTAGTAAATTTTTTGTTATTTGAATTATGTTGAAAATCCTGATACTGTATTTAGAAATTCAAAATGGAATAAATTTCTTCTAATAAATATGGTTATATATATTTTGCATTCATATATGATTCAAAATGGAATATGCGGAATTCAGTCATGCAATTTCAAACTGGTTTTTGATGTTCAAACTTTTGATAATGAACTAAGACCAAAAATCGATAATATATCAATTTTCAATTTAAAACAAGGAGTTAACTCTTTAATTTCAAGAACATTAATATTCATATTGCGGAGCTTAAAAGTTTA
>NW_017689439.1:4719-5843 GCF_001879085.1 Nicotiana attenuata
CTTAACTTTTGAACTTGTAACTATAAGTTAAGGACTGCATGTCCTTAACTTTAGAACTTGTAACTGTAAGTTAAAGACTGTCTGTCCTTAACTTTTGAACTTGTGTCCTTAACTATTGAACTTAACTTTAGGACTTCAGGACTACATTTCCTTAACTTTTGAACTTGAAACTCTAAGTTCAGGACCATGTCCTTAACTTTTGAATTTAACTTTAGGACTTCAGGACTACATGTCCTTAACACAATTATCAAAATTCAATTCCATAAAATGGTAAAGGGTCCCATCAACTAAATGGAAACAGTATAGTCAAAACTACGACATATCTATACTATATTAAAAGCACGAAGCCCCTTTGCGAAATGTCGTTCGCCTTTTTTACCCTTCAAAAATAATTTTTATATTGGATAAAATCGTAACTAAATTATTATCCTAATATTTAGGAATTTGAAATCTACTAAAATTTTGATTCTTAAATTCTTTCCTTGTTTGAAGTCATAATTATTTTCAAGTCTTTGCCTTTTTTATTTTGTTAGAAATCATTTAATCATTATTAGACTTCAACTAAAATAAAATAAAACTCTAGCTTTGTCCAAATCCAAATAAACGTAAATTTTACATCTTTTTTAGTCTAATTCTACCAAACTTATTGGCTATTCTGGTAAGCAAAAACGAAAAGAAGTTTTAAACACGTTAGGAATCTTAGAAAAGTTTTTATTTTCAAGTTTTTCCTTTTCTTTATTTTGTTATAAGCAATTTAATCATTACTCGAGTCAAACTCAAGTACACTCCTTTTAGTTCTTCCGAATTTTAAACAATTACTTTTTCTAAAATTTGGTTTCTAATCACATTGGACAAAATGTAATTTAATTTTTTTAATATTTAAGACTTTAAAACTAACTAAAACTTTGGTTAATAAATTTTTTGTTATTTGAATTATGTTGAAAGTCCTGATACTGTATTTTGAAATTCAAAATCGAATAAATTTCTTCTAATAAATATGGTTGTATATATTTTGCATTCATATATGATTCAAAATGGAATATGCGGAATTCAGTCATGCAATTTCAAACTGGTTTTTGATGTTCAACATTTTGATAATGAACTAAGACCAAAAATCGATAATA
>NW_017689440.1:0-735 GCF_001879085.1 Nicotiana attenuata
ATCTATATGTAATGAGTTATTTTAACTCCTATAAGCAGGCTTGCCTAATGCCAAATGTATATGCAAAGTGCAGGAGGTCCTATAGGTATATTATCTATACAATATGCAGAGCTTCATTATCGATTTATTGCCATGGTATTATTACAAAGTGCAGAAAACCTATGGGCATGGTATCTATGTGAAAAATGTAGGCTTTGAAAGTGATAACCCTATGAACATGGTTTCTAGGCGAGATGCAGAATTTTAAAGAGTAAATATCCTATAGACATGGTATCTACGTGAAAATGCAGAGTTTGAAAGTAATGATCCTATGAACATGATTTCTATGTGAGATGCAGAATTTTAAAGGGTAAATATCCTATAGACATGATTTCTATATGAAAATGCAGAATTTTAAAGAGTAAATATCTTATAGACATGATTTCTACGTGAGATGCAGAATTTTAAAGGGTAAATATCCTATAGACATGATTTCTATGTGAAAATGCAGAATTTTAAAGAGTAAATATCTTGTAGACATTACCCAAAACTAGGAAGTGCGTCTCCTAGGAGTGAAACTTCAATGATTCAAACTGGAAAGTGCGTCTCCTATGAATGAACTCTTAATTCCTGAAAGACCCAGACTAGGAAGTGTGTCTCCTAGGGGTAGACTCTTAATTTAGGAAGTGCGTCTACCTAAGATAACTAAATGACCAGACTAGGAGTGCGTCGTCCTAGGGGTGAACTCGAATTTAG
>NW_017689440.1:5138-5843 GCF_001879085.1 Nicotiana attenuata
GATTGGCGTATGACCATTCCAATGGAGTGTAGGCTTTCTTCTTCCGCAACCTCTCATCCCTACATGCTTGATTGGGCCGGAAACCGGATTAGGGGGGTTTCTGGCAGGCTTGTGGGGGTAGATAAGCATTTTGTGGAGCCGGGTACCGGAAAAGTGGTGTATGACTCTGGGAGTTATGTGGAGAGAAGTAGCATTGGGAAGGGTCACCTGGTGTACAAGGATGTCCACAGGGACGGTGTCGGGGCTGGGAGTGTTGATTAGGAAAACTCATCGGATCACCTTTTCTGCTTCCCCCTCCCCTACCCAAGCTTGCTGGGATATTCGGAATGTCTTTCGAGCAACTCATGATCTTGCCTGACTTGATTCCCTCTTCTACTAGCTCCCCCATTCTTAACACCTCATCGTGAGCAACCTCGGAGGGATAATATTGGGCGTTATGAGCTTTGGGCGGGTGTTCATTGTTGAGAACTGTGGATGTGACCGGAGGGCACTTTTGGGAAAAGATAGTTGGACGACGAGTGATGGAGCTACTAGGGTGGCTGGGAAAGCTGTGATAAGCGGGTAAGTATGGAGAGGGTGGAGGATCGCCTGGCGTTGTATCCGGAGTTTGGGTAAGGACAGCGTCTAGGAAGCTGGGTGGTGGCGGGGGTGGTGCCTTCCTAGGTCAGTCCATGCCCGATACATGTCTGCCACATGTTGTCTCAA
>NW_017689441.1:0-3275 GCF_001879085.1 Nicotiana attenuata
GGAAAAGGGTCTATCCTATGTTGAGGAGCCAGTGGCTATTTTGGACAAGTAGGTCAGAAAGCTGAGGTCAAAGAACATGGCATCAGTAAAGGTTTAGTGGTGGCGTCAATCGGTCGAGGAAGCGACTTGGGAGACCGAGCAGGATATGCGCAGCCGTTATACTCATCTTTTCACCACTTCAGGTATGTCTCTATGCTTGTTCGAGGATGAACGATTATTTTAAGAGGGGGAGGATGTAACGACCCGGTCGGTCATTTTGAGAGTTAGAGCCTCGATCCCCTAATAATTGCTTTCCCCGTATCTATTTTCTGCTATTGTGAGTTGCCGGGAGGTTTTATTTTGGTTTTTGGAAGTGTTTGGGACACTTAGTCCCTAAATGGAGGTTTAAGCCTTAGGATTTGGACCGTAGTTGGAACTGTGTGAAGATGACTCCGTAATGGAGTTCCATCGGTTCCGTTAGGTGATTTTGGACCTAGGGGCGTGTCCGGATTGTGTTTTGGAGGTCCCTGGCTCATTTAGGCTTGAAATGGCAAAAATCAAATTTTTGGAGATTTGGACCGGTAGTGAAATTTTTGATATCAGGGTTGGATTCCGATTTCGAAAGTTGGAGTAGGTCCTTAGTGTTAAATATGTCTTGTGTGCAAAATTTGGGGTCAATCGGACTTGGTTTGGTTGGTTTCGGCATCGGTTGTCGAATTTGGAAGTTTCAAGTTCATTAAGTTTGGATTGGAGGGTGATTTGTGTTTTTAGCGTTGTTTGATATGATTTGAGGGCTCGACTAAGTTCGTATGGTGTTTTAGGATTGGTTGATATGTTTGGTTGAGGTTCCGGGGGCCTCGAGTGGGTTTCGGATGCTCAACGGGCTGAAATTTGGACTTATCCAATTGCTGAAGGTTTCTGGTTGCTGGTGTTTTCGAATCTGCGGTTGGGGAACCGCAGGTGCGGACTCGCACATGCGGAAGATCAGGCGCAAAAGCGGGTTGGTAGGAGGATCTCAGGGATCACAGGTTCGAGGTAATATTTCGCATCTGTGATGCCCGCAGATGCAACCCTGGAGCACAGGTACGAAGAGGGACCGCAGAAGCGGACCAGTTTCCACAGGTGTGCACGCGCAGGTGCGGCCACCTTCTCGCAGAAGCGGTCCCAGGTCCCTTAATTCATTTACGCACCTGCGACGGGATTTCCACATGTGCGACGAATAGGCTGCAGGAGCGAATTTTCTGGGTAGAAAAGGGAAAAATCGAGGATTTGATTTATTTCTCCATTTTTGGACTTGGGAGCTCGAAAATTGGCGATTTTTTTAGGGAGTTTTAGAGAGAGCTTTGGGGTAACAATTCCTTACTCGATTTTGGTTACATTTCATTAATCTACTGTTGTTTTCTTCATTTAATTAAGGAATTTGAATGAGAAAGTCGGGAAAATGAGGGAAAAGTTCCCCAAACGAATTTCTGAGTTTTGAGTGGGATTTAGACATTGGATTTGAATAATTTTGGTATGAGTGAACTCGTGAGTGAATGGGTGTTCATATTTGGTAACTTTTACCAGATTCAGAGACGTGGTCCCGGGGAGCCTTTTTGGGCGATTTTCCAATTCCTTTCCTTAGCTTTGATTTCATTAGTTAGATTAGTTTCTTCTAGCTATATTTATGTTATGTAATTGATTTGGCTAGATTTGGGCCACCCGGAGCCGAATATTTGTGGAAAGAACATTGTGACGGATTGATTTGAGCTTGGTTCGAGGTAAGTGGATTGCCTAACCTTGTGTGGGGGAACTCCCTTTAGGATTTTGTATTGTTTGATATGTGAGTGCTGTGTACGTGAGGTGACGAGTACGCACACAGGCTATTTGTTGTAAAACTCTATTTTAGATTAAGTCATAACCTGTTTCTCCTGCTTTGAACTACACTAGCATATGTAACTATCCTGTTTAGGATAGAATAGCATGCCTACGTGTTTTAACTGCCTATTTAAACTATGTGCAGCATGTTTAGTGAAATTTCCTTTCCTTGACTTGCACTTAGTCTAAATTGTAGAGTCTCTTGTTGTAACTGTTATTCCTGTTGTTGAGCTGCATATTTACTTTGGGACTACGGAACGGTATTTCGGGAGATCCCCCAGTACTGCATATTTACTTGGGACTATAGAACGGTATTCTGGGAGATCCCTCTGTTCTGCATATTTACTTTGGGACTACGTAATGGTATTCCGGGAGATCCCCCTGCGCATTTACGTTTGGGACTACGAGACGGTATCTCGGGAGATCCCCTATTGTTATCACTGTGTTATAAGCTGTTTTCTTTCGTTGATTCTATCCCTGTTAGATTTCCGTATCTATTTTTACTGCGATGTTTCATTCTCTTATTTCATTATATTTATACCAGTAGGGCCCTGACCTGATCTCGTCACTACTCGACCGAGGTTAGGCTTGGCACTTACTAGGTAACGTTGTGGTGTACTCATGCCCTTCCCTGCACATGTTATTCGTGTGCATATCCAAGTTCATCTTACCAGCCTCATCACTAGTTGCAGTCGCTACTGCTTATTGGAGACTTCAAGGTACAACTGCCCGCGCCCGCAGATCATCGGAGTCCCTCTTCATCCCCCTATTTTCATTTTCCCTCTTTCTGTAGAAATGATGTATAGAACAGTTAAGACTTCTTAGTAGCTTGTGACTTACGGTATTCCGGGTTCTGAGAATTGTTTGGTGCATTTCAGAGGTGATAATTGTATATGGCGAGTGGCATTCAGTTGCTTATTAAATATTTGTTACTATTAGTAGTTAATGTTCATGCTTTTATTTCATGTCCGCAAAGTGTTAGGCTTACCTAGTCGTAGAGAATAGGTGCCTTCACGACAACTCATGGAGGGAGAAATTGAATCGTGACAACTATTTGGTGTCCGCTTTCATTAAAAGAAAAATCTAACTCATGATGAGTTTCAACAGATCACGACAATCTCTATCACCCAATTTAGGCTATAAATCACTTTTAATTAATAAATTCATGTTTAAATTTTATTTCCTAACAATTTTGTTTATGAATAAATAAATTAATCACTAATGCACCAGAAAATTAGAAAACTTAAGCTACAAAAAAGTTTAAGTTTCATGAATTTTGAAAATTATTGAAGTCAAGTTGGGAAAGAATGCACTCCATTTGATTTACATGGTTTTTTTTTATTTAGGACGTCTCGAATGTTTGACACAATCTTATTCCTCCGCAACTTCAAAAATTTAAATTTATTAAACTACTCACGTATTGACTTTTTGTGGTATTT
>NW_017689441.1:4885-5843 GCF_001879085.1 Nicotiana attenuata
AAAAAAAAAAAAAAAAGAAATCATTTTCTGGCAATTATACACCAAAAAATATTTTCCTTTAGAAGGATAAAAAGTGACTTTCTTCACTTTTGTTTCTCCGACGATAATCTATTTGAAATAATTTTAAATTTTAGAGAGAATTAATAATTGTCATTCTACGCAATTTACAAGAGGAACGCCCTTTTATTAACCGTTTTTTTTTTTAAATCCCTTACTCAGGAGCTCCGCAACTCAGTGTTGGAGGTGAAAGTGCTTATCCCTTTTAACTTCACTGTCTGAGTAAAGTCTACAAGAAATTGAAAAATAGCCACAGTTTCAAAAGTAATCAAAAGTTGACCGGGTTTTCATGTAAAGATAAAATCTGAACAAAATACTCTTAAAAATTCGGAAAAAATTTCAGCATAATATGCTGGAATTCGAATTTTTTTACATATGAGATTCCAGAATAATGTGCCGGAATTTCATAATGTGCTGGAGTTCCAACATAATATGTTGGAATCTATACGCTAAAATTCCGAATCCAGTATAGTATGCTGGATCTTGAACAACGAATGCGTGCCTAGTACACAAGGAGGAAAAAGTTGGAGTCAGGAAACTCTTCCAACTTCAAAAAGGCCTAAATTTGCTGCCAAATTTTTATTTTTTTGAATCATAAACCTTAAGATCATGGAACCCTCACTACTGGAAAATGGCAGAATTTTGACCGCCAAAACAGTCGAAAATCGATCGAAAATCACGAATTTCCGACTACTTTCCGACCAAAATTGGTCGGTCGTACAAGTGGTCGGAAAATAATTTCCAACTGAATCCGTCAGTAATTTTCGACCAAAGTAGTCGGAACGTTAAAAGGTCAGACGATCAAATATTTTTGAATTTCCGACCAAAGTGGTCGGAATTTACCGACCGAATCAGTCGTAATAATATAAATAAAAAAATTATTTATTTAAAATTAAATAAT
>NW_017689442.1:0-1170 GCF_001879085.1 Nicotiana attenuata
TGTCATGATCATTAAGGCTAGTTATTAGAAGAAAAAAAAGAAAAAAAGAAGAAAGAAAAAAAATTACTTACCTTCTGTCCTTCCGACAGGGGCATTTCTTGTTAATACTTGTTTCTTTGCATCATTCTGTCCTTCACTCTGAGTCAGTCCTTGTCAAAATAAGCAAGAGAAGATTTCAAAATCTGCTACCAGCTTTTCAGTTGCATAAAGTAAATTTGGCCAGCACTCAGTTGTTACTTTCAACATGCCTTAAGGATTCATGCAAAGGCTCCCCCCAAAAAGACTCTTGTCAGCCTACTTGGCGCAAGCAAAGATAACTGGTGATTCTCTCTGACAGACAAATTGCCCAAAAGCAGGAAGTCATTCAAGATATCAGAAAAGGTCACCTAAGAAAAGATCTCCAGTTGGGATAAGGCTGATTGAGCCACAAATACAAATGGTACTGGGTGCGAAACAATTAGGGTTGATGCAGAGCAAAAGTCTCTTGAAACCGACTCAAGCTGATTGAGCAGAAGCCAAGCTGCCCAAGACTCAAGGCCACAAACCAACCACCATTTTCAAAACTGACAAATTTTTCTTTGTGTGAAACAGGAACAAAGCAATGCAAGGAAAGTGGTACAAAAAAAAAGAGAAAAAAAAAGAAGAGAAGAGATGACAAAGGGAAGTTTCTCAAATCTTTGCCTTTATTTGTCTTGCTATTGTGCATAAAATCTTGCCATTGATTTTTATATTTTTCCCCCAAGGATAAAAAGTCTTAGTCTGATGGATTTTCCTCCCAATATAAATTCTAGTCTGATGAATTTTCTCCTAGGATCAAAATCTTAGTATGATGAATTTTTCTCTTAAGATAGAAGCCCTAGTCTGATGAACTTTCTCCTAGGATAGAAATCCTAGTCTGATGAACTTTCTGCTAGGATAGAAATCTTAGTCTGATGAACTTTTCTCCTAAGATAAGAAAACCTAGTCTGATGAATCTTTCTCCTAGGATCAAAATCTTAGTCTGATGAATTTTTCTCCTAAGATAAGAAAACCTAGTCCGATGAGCTTTCTCCTAGGATAGAAATCTTAGTCTGATAAATCTTTCTCCTAAGATACCTAAAAAGAGACCTAGTCTGATGAACTTTCTCCTAGGATAGAAATCTTAGTCTGATGAATCTTTCTCCTAAGATA
>NW_017689442.1:3964-5842 GCF_001879085.1 Nicotiana attenuata
AAATTTGTGGCTAAATGTCAAGCTTAGCAATTGAAAAGTCATTCTCTCCTCACTAGGAAGGAATCTTGGTAGTTTGTTTTGATGTTTTTTCTGTTATCTGGGTTATTTCAGGGTTGTGATCCAGATTTTATTTATTTTATTGATTCAAATCCTTCTATCGTTCTATTCTGTTTATATGAGTCATGTCTGTCTGTTTTTGTTGCTATTTTCATTATCCGGGTTATTTTAGGGTTGTAACTTGGATTTTAGGTTGCTTGTTTAGTTGTCAAACCCTTCCATCCTTATTTAATAAAATGCAATTTGTCCTTTCGTGTCATTCTATTCCTAGTTCTTTTCTCGCTAGTTCTAATGACATGACATGCATGCGGAAATTTTGGCCAGATCTTAGAAACTGATTTAATCTAGAAACGGATAACTGAAAAAAAAACACTTTTGAGGATGAATAAAGAGTTGAAGTACTTTGGAATTAAGGTCAAGTAAAATTCACCTTCAAATCATTGTGAAGATCGGGCTTGAGGTTGTTTAATCATTTGAAGTTTGTTGGAAAGTTTGACATTAAGGGATAGAAAGTGTCTCGTGACTACGAAACACCAAGAAGACAGGCATGTTCATCAATTATGTGATTGCGACAGGATACTATAATTAGCGTTCTCGAGGCTGGGAGGCCCTTTTTCTGCTATCCAAACACTTTATATCCTTCGCTACCCCTTTTGAGCCTGTGTTATTTTCTTTGACCACCCTCTTTTGGAATCAAGTTTAGAGTCAAGTGTCAAAAAAAAAGAGGTCTATGTCCCGAGAGTACAAACTGGGGCAATTCTTAGAAAGTTCAAGTGAAAAAAATGAAGAAGAAAAGAACTGTCAAAGGTCCATGCCCCCAGAAAATAGAAGCTGGGGCAACTTGTTTGGAAAACAAAACAAAAAAAAAAGACAAAAGAAAAAAAAGACAAAGGAAAATAAAGAAAGATGAAAAAAATAGTTAGGTTAGATGTTTGAACTACGTTAGACCTGATTCCTTTAAAAAGGATACGTAGGCAGCCTCACGGTTACGGCCAACCAAATAAGAATTACAAAAAAAAATAAAAAAAATAAAAAGAAAAAGGAAAAATCCCAAAAAAATCCCCAATAGCTGAAACTGGGGCAAAGATTTATTTCACTTTTGAAAGAGTCGATTCCAAGAGTTGTAAGTCTACAACCCCTAATTTTAAGTCTACTTTGAGCCTTCATGCTAACCCTTCTTTGCAACTCTGTCCAAAAACCTTCCAAATAAAGACCTCCTGATCAGCCTTCAACAATGCCAAGGGACGCATGCAATGAGCAACAGTTGTCACGCGACATAGAACACTGTCAAGTTGATCACACAAGAAGCAAAAGAAAAAGAAAAATAAAAGAAAATGAGAGAGTCTTACTAGTGAAAAATCCTAGCGGGCATTGTAAGACGACGGTAAGTAGAGATAAATAAATGAGAGAGACTTGTTGGTGAAAACCCCCGGGGCACCACTAGTCGAAAGTGAGTCGTGAAGCAGATGCAAAGAATTGACACAAACAAGCCCGACTCCAAAGGTCATAAGGATGGTAAAAGGAAAGATCATATCCATTTGATAGATTAGGCCGTTGAGTCCAAAATGCATGTCATGATCATTAAGGCTAGTTATTGAAGAAAAAAAAAGAAAAAAAGAGAAAGAAAAAAAATTCTTCCTTCTGTCCTTCCGACAGGGGCATTTCTTGTTAATACTTGTTTCTTTGCATCATTCTGTCCTTCACTCTGAGTCAGTCCTTGTCAAAACAAGCAAGAAAATATTTCAAAATCTGTTACCAGATTTTCAGTTGCATAAAGTAAATTTGGCCAGCACTCAGTTGTTACTGTCAATATACCTTGAG
>NW_017689443.1:0-790 GCF_001879085.1 Nicotiana attenuata
GGAGTTCGCCATTTTTTAACCGTGCCAAGATCACCACAACGAAAATGGCGTTGTGGAAAGAAGAACCGGACCATTCTTAACATGGTGAGGAGTATGTTGAAGAGCAAAAATATGCCAAAGGAATTTTGGGCTGAAGCTGTTGCTTGTGCGGTATACTTACTAAATTGTTGCCACACAAAACGTGTTCATGGAAAAATACCTCAAGAGGCATGGAGTGGTTTCAAGCCAAAAGTTTCTCACTTGCGAGTTTTCGGAAGCATTGCATATGCACATATACATGATGAAAAGAGGACCAAGCTCGATGACAAAAGTGAGAGGTATGTTTTTATTGGTTATGATCAAAATTCTAAAGGTTATAAATTGTATAATCCCAAAAATGGCAAGGTCACTTTGAGTAGAGATGTTGAGTTTGATGAAGATAGTGCTTGGGATTGGAAGACTAAAGAGCAAGATTACTCTTTTAGTCCATTATTTGATGATGATGAAGAAGATGTGGAGCAACCTATCTCACCACTATCAACACCTCCGCCACAAAATCAAGAAGTGGAGGAATCAAGTTCAAGTTCAAGTGAAGCACCTCACAAGAGTAGAAGTCTCCGTGACTTGTATGAAAACACGGAAGTGGTAAGAAATGATTTATATGATTTTACTCATTTTTGTTTATTGGTGGATAGTGAGCCTATAAGCTTTGAGGATGCATTCCAAAATTCCAAATGGAGAGATGCCATGGATGAAGAAATCAAGGCAATAAAAAAGAATGAAACATGGGAGTTGGTCACACTTCCAAAAG
>NW_017689443.1:3195-5842 GCF_001879085.1 Nicotiana attenuata
TGTAGACTAATGTGAACTTCATTATATGTATGAACTAGTGTAGACTAATGTGAACTTCATTATGAGATGTATGAACTAGTGTAGACTAATGTGAATTTAGTTAGTGTGTTTACATGAAGTTTAGGCTAGATACATGTAGGAGTTCTACTATAAATACCCATGTATGCTAGCCATTTGGAACAAGTCAAGTTGAATGAAAAATATCATTTCTTCTCCATTCTTAAAGTGAGTTGTGAGTGTTTGAGTGTTTTGTTGTCTTGCTCTCCCAAATTATTTTTTTTCCAACATTTGGTATCAGAGCCGGTGTGGTTGAAGACAACAAACTTGGAGAAAAGATGACGAATTCTAACGGAACACCATTCCAAGTTCCTATGCTTACAAAAGAGAACTATGGAAATTGGTGTATTCGAATGAAGGCCTTGCTTGGTGCCTATGATGTTTGGGAACCAGTAGAGTCCGGTGTTGATGAAGCAGAAGATGTCGTTGCCTCAAAGAAGAAGGATCAAAAGGCACTCACTCTCATCCATCAAGGTTTGGATGACAAGATGTTCGAGAAGGTTGCAAATGCAACAACCTCCAAGGAAGCATGGGATATTCTTCAAACTTCTTTTAAAGGTTTGGACAAAGTGAAAAAAGTTCACCTCCAAACCTTAAGAGGAGAGTTTGAATCATTGCATATGAAGGAAAATGAATATGTTGTGGATTATATTTCGAGAGTTTTGGCTATTGTCAATCAAATGAAAAGATATGGTGAAGAGTTGAAAGACGATAGGGTCGTGGCAAAAATACTACGATCCTTAATTTCAAAATTTGATTTTATTATTGTTGCCATTGAAGAGTCCAAAGACTTGGACACCATGACCATAGACGAGCTTTCGAGTTCCTTGCAAGCACATGAAGAGAAGTTGAAGAAACCGAAAGAAGAATCGGTTGAACAAGCGTTGCAAGCAAAATTTTCTTTCAAAGAGAAAGATGAAAGGCGTGGCTCGCAACAAAGAGGCCGTGGAAATGGAAGAGGTCATGGTAGAGGTGGAAGAGGAGGTAGTCAACCACCTTCAAGTAGAGAAAATAAAGGCCAAGACTTTAATTCAAGAAGAGGTCGTGGAAGAGGGAAAGGATGGAGGCAAAATCAAGGAAGGTATGACAAATCAAATATTGAATGTTATACTTGTCATAAATTTGGTCATTTTTCTTGGGAATGTAAAGATAACTTTGAAGAGAAAAATAATTTCGTGGAGAGAAAAAATGAAGATGAAGATGCCACCTTGCTTCTCGCATGCAAAGGAGAAAAAAGTGCCGAGAAGCACCGATGGTACCTTGATTCCGGTGCAAGTAGCCATATTTGTGGAAAGAAGGATTTATTTGTGGAACTTGAAGAGTTGAATCGTGGCACAATCACTTTTGGAGATTCTTCACGTGTTAAAATCAAAGGAAAAGGTACGATTTTAATTCGCTTGAAGGATGGAAGTCATCAATTAATTTCTAATGTTTTATATGTGCCGGAGATGAAAAGTAACATTTTGAGTTTGGGACAACTTTTGGAGGAAAATTATGACATTCATTTGAAAGATAAAAAGTTGTTTATGAGAGATGAAAAAGGGAGATTATTAGCTAAAGTTCCTATGGCTAATAATAAAATGTTCATTTTAAATCTTCAAAATGATGCTCCAAGATGCTTACTTTCATGTGCCGAAGACTCCTCTTGGCTTTGGCATATGAGATTTGGTCACTTGAATTTTGATAGCTTAAAGTTGATGGATAAAGAAAACATGGTGAATGGATTGCCAAGTATTAATCATCCCAACCAATTTTGCGAAGGATGTATCTTTGGAAAGCAAGCTAGAAAAAGCTTTCCTAAAGAGTCTTTGACAAGAGCAAGATGCCCTTTGGAGTTAATTCACATGGATGTTTGCGGACCTATCAAGCCATCTTCACTTGGTAAAAGTAATTATTTTTTACTTTTCATTGATGATTATTCTACAAAAACTTGGGTTTATTTTTTAAAGGCAAAATCAGAGGTGTTTGAAACCTTTAAAAAATTCAAGAGGATGGTGGAGAAACAAAGTGGCTATCAAATTAAGTCACTTCGGTCGGACAATGGTGGAGAATTCACCTCAAATGAATTCAAAGTTTTTTGTGAGAAAAATGGAGTTCGCCATTTTTTAACCGTGCCAAGATCACCACAAAAAAATGGCGTTGTGGAAAGAAAGAACCGGACCATTCTTAACATGGTGAGGAGTATGTTGAAGAGCAAAAATATGCCAAAGGAATTTTGGGCTGAAGCTGTTGCTTGTGCGGTATACTTACTAAATTGTTGCCACACAAAACGTGTTCATGGAAAAATACCTCAAGAGGCATGGAGTGGTTTCAAGCCAAAAGTTTCTCACTTGCGAGTTTTCGGAAGCATTGCATATGCACATATACATGATGAAAAGAGGACCAAGCTCGATGACAAAAGTGAGAGGTATGTTTTTATTGGCTATGATCAAAATTCTAAAGGTTATAAATTGTATAATCCCAAAAATGGCAAGGTCACTTTGAGTAGAGATGTTGAGTTTGATGAAGATAGTGCTTGGGATTGGAAGACTAAAGAGCAAGATTACTCTTTTAAGTCCTATTATTTATGATGATGAAGAGTATGTGGAGC
>NW_017689444.1:0-677 GCF_001879085.1 Nicotiana attenuata
GTGGAACATCAAAGAAGGTTGAACGAGGCCATGCAAGAGGTAGTCAAGAAGGAGATCATCAAATGGTTGAATGCTGGGGTTGTCTACCCCATTTCTGATAGTTCATGGACCTCACCGGTGCAATGTGTCCCGAAGAAGAGGGGCATGACTATGATTACAAATGACAACAATGAGTTGATCCCCACAAGAACTGTCACTGGTTGGAGGGTATGCATGGATTATAGGAAGCTCAACAAAGTGACTCGGAAAGACCATATTCCGCTTCCATTTCTTGATTAGATGTTGGATAGGCTAGCCGGACGTGCTTATTATTGTTTCTTGGATGGGTATTCCGGATATAACCAGATTCTTATTGCACCTGAAGACCAAGAGAAGACCACCTTCACTTGTCCATATGGCACATTTGCATTCTCAAGGATGCCATTTGGTTTATGTAATGCACTGGCTACTTTTCAGCGGTGTATTACTATTAACAAATAAATTTGGTCCAAAAAGTTAATCAATCAATTGATCATTTGACCAAATCCAAATCCAAATCCAAATCCGAATCCGAATCCAAATCTGAAGCCGAAGCCGAAGCCGAGCCGAGCCGAGCGAGCGACGACGACAACGACGACAACGGCGCGAGGCTTGCCTTCTCTCAACTCTTTAAGAGCTAGAGAAGAGCAATTACTATA
>NW_017689444.1:5192-5842 GCF_001879085.1 Nicotiana attenuata
CCAAACATCCATATATTGATTGACAATTGTGCCAAACATGAGATCGGTTCCTTCGTAGATTGTTATGCGGGTTATCACCAGATTTTGATGGATGAGGAGGATGCGGAAAAGACGGCCTTCATCACACCGTGGGGAACATATTGTTACAGGGTCATGCCATTTGGGTTGAAGAATGCAGGAGCAACGTATATGAGGGCGATGACTACCATGTTCCATGACATGATACATCATGAAATTGAGGTCTATGTGGACGACGTGATCATAAAGTGGAGGAAAAAATGTGACCATGTTAGGGATCTGAGGAAATTCTTCGAGAGACTCCGCAGGTACAACCTCAAGCTTAATCCAGCAAAGTGTGCGTTTGGAGCCATGCTCATTTGATCCCATACCCCTTTCTGTGATTATGTGGTTTAACACAATGTTGCCTAGCATGTTATGAGACTTTTAGTGTTAGCCATTATGGCCCTCAACTCGTCTTTCATTTTTCCTAGGTTTTCTTCTAAAGTGAGTTGTGTGTGATCAGCTTTCTTTCTACCAATTCCTAATTTCAATTTTATATTTTCAAATCTAAGCTCTAGGACAGTGGTGTCAAGTTCATAAACTTGGTTCTTTAACTCAGCATTTTTACTTTCACTTTCACTAGCCCTAAG
>NW_017689445.1:0-847 GCF_001879085.1 Nicotiana attenuata
TCCGATCTCGCATGCTGTTCTTTCCTGACTTATGCCACTTTGATGTGCAAGACAGATTCCGCTTTGTGCAATTGGAAAGTTGGTAGCATATTTTGAAGTCATATAGTAAGTGTGATTTGCTACCGATTTTTGAGTTTGTTGGTCACTGGAATTTGAAGTGCCGCTACACCAGTGAGGGTAATCCATTCTATCCTGGGAGAAAATAATCTTATGCCTCTGGTACTTGGTGGGGCTTAAGTTCCTTAAGGAAACACTGTGAATCAGTAGGCTCGAATAAATTTTCTTCTTCTTTTGGATTTTTGATTTTACTTTGTTTATATTTTTTGAATATATTTTCGAATACAGATTACTAACAGAAAATTGCCACTTTATGGAATTACCGATTTGGTGTGATCGCGTCGTTACCTTTTTTTCCTCATCGTGCCCCCTTTTATTATTAAATAATTCTATTTTATCATTTACCCTTCTATTTTATATAATAATTTTACCTCGTACCTTACTTTTTCTTTATAATATTGCAAGTTTATTCTTCGTCTTGTAGGTGCATGACATCATGAAACGATGGAAAACAAAGCAATCTATCCAAACATTATATACATCAAAATGATACGGTACAATACAATACAATATTATACGATACATCATGAAACAATACATAACAACTATCCAAACAAGATGTAATAGAGAAATTGAAGTCTAAAAAATAGATTTGAGGAGTTTTTCAAATGAAATGAATCAATGATAGATTCCACTCAAACAAATTCAATTTGTTTTTCAAGTGATTCATGTCTAAGCTCAAACTTTAAAATACCCTTTCGTAAATTCAACTTTAATATATATATATATA
>NW_017689445.1:4904-5842 GCF_001879085.1 Nicotiana attenuata
TGACGCTTTCCCCACTCAAATCACAGATATTTTAACTCCTATAGTTCGTAAGGATTGTTATTGGAGTGATGATTTTTCCATTATCATTCCTAACCCAAATCAAAGGATCACTTCTTACTTAATGGGATTCTCCTTTGTTTACACATACCCTTTCACTCTAGGGTTTAAACCGGCCATTGACCCGGTCATTCTAGACTTTTGTTGTTTTTTCAACGTATGATTGGGTCAAATTGGTCCAATTGTTTGGAGGGCTGTCGCATGCTTAAGGCACCTCACTAACCTGGCGGAGGTTGAATTTACTTTTCCCCACCTAATTCATCTTTATTCCCCTAGGCTTTTTCGCAATGGCATGTTTACCCTAGCATCCAGGAGCAAGAGGGTTTTAGTGAGCCCCGAGGATGATAAAGATCGTGGGTGGTATGCTCGGTTTGTTGCTGCCCCCACTGCTGGTTTAGTGGGTGAAAATAACGTTCCTTTTCCTGAGAAGTGGAACTTTGCACGTAAGTGTTAAATCTTCCTTGTGCCTTTTCCTTACAAGCTTTTAGGATTCAATCCCAATTTTAGTTGGTCTATTAATTAATAAAAACAAGCAATATAAGAGAATTCGTAAAGAACTTTCTAGTTCTTTAATATTTACCCATGTGAATTGATAAGTGGGGATTTTGACTGCTTATTAGCACCTTTTAGCTTTTGTTTTAGTCTAAAAGCATTGAATTGTGTTCCCGAAACTGATGAAATTGTGCAAAATTGCAGGAATGATGGAAGTTGATCTTCCGAGATGAAATCCGACTCAAAAAAGAGTATTCCGAAGCACAAGGCAATAAAAGGCACAGAAGCATAAACGTGCGGTCCACAGAAGAAATTACGGACTGCAAAAATTCCATCTACGGCCGCAAACCAAGAGGAAGAATTTAGCAGACATTTGCGCAAAGTGCAGA
>NW_017689446.1:0-436 GCF_001879085.1 Nicotiana attenuata
ACATTTATGTATTCTTAGAGGCTTGTAGACATATGTCGTATACGTGAAAGATTGTACGGCCTTGTCGGCCTATGTTTGAGTTTATAAATGATTATGTTGGCCTACTAGGCCCGTATGTCACGTGTATATAATGATGTAATAAGAAAGATACGTTATGTTGGTACTTGGTAGAGTAAGGTACCGGGTGCTCGTCGCGGCCCATCGGTTTGGGTCGTGACAATCTAATAGCCACAACTCAGGGATTGGAGCCCTAATGTTGTCAAAAGGCGACTAGGGAATGGAGGTCCTATGTTTATAAAGGTAGAACTCTGGGATTGGAGCCCTAATGTTGGCAAAAGGCGACTACGGAATGGAGGCCCTATGTCTAAAAAGGCACAACTCTGGGATTGGAGCCCTAATGTTGGCAAAAGGCGACTAGGGAATGGAGGCCCTATGT
>NW_017689446.1:5223-5842 GCF_001879085.1 Nicotiana attenuata
TTTGAGGCCGGGTACGATATGATGATGATGATGCCCACAGAGGCGAATGTTTTTAAAAGTTTATGTATATATATGTATTATGCATTTCATGTCAGTAGTCCCCAGTGGCACTCAGATGTTACAGGTTGTAGCTCCTCTATCTCTCTTTACATTACTGTTCTTATTTATGCTTTCCTGCCTTACATACGCAGTACTTTATTTGTACTGACGTCCCTTTTGCCTGGGGACGCTGCGTTTCATGCCCGCAGGGCCCGATTGATAGGTTGTCAGTCCTCCTATTAGGCTATCAGCTCAGCGAAGGTGTTGGTGCGCTCCATTTGCTTCGGAGTTGCTTGTTTGGTTAGTATTACTGGTATGTAAAGCAACTAAAAGAAAGAATTATAATGCTGAAACTGAAACTAAGCTGATAACTGAAATGATATCTATTGAAACTGAAACTGAAGTGAGAACTGGTAACTGAACTGATAACTGAAAAGATAACTGATAACTGATAACGGAGCTGATAACTGAAAAGATAACTGATAACTAATAACTGAGCTGAATAAAGGAAGTAAGGATATGAATACTCCCTCTTCTGAATGATGAACAACCTGTTTATCTGAATAAGCTACGGCCTCGG
>NW_017689447.1:0-5842 GCF_001879085.1 Nicotiana attenuata
AGCTAAGTGGGAGAGTCCCACCGCCTATGGTTGGATTGCATGGTCGTCTATTTGTGAGATTTCTAGTTATTAGCATATGGATGGGTTATTTCAGCTAAGGGAAAGGAACATAAGAGGTAATTTGAGCAGAGGAATTGTTAAAGGTGTGTTATAGTTGGCCTTATTGACTCATGTTCAGACTTGGGGAAGGGTACAGGATTTATGCCTTGTGTAGATGCGGGTTTCAAGGAAAGTGATTCGGCCGGGTGCTTCGTCGAGAGGATGTTCATGTGCTAGAAGATTCATGGAGTTGATTATATTCGGGACCAAGTCAGAGTGGGTGGCTCTCAACAATGGTCCTAGTGGATTCAAAAGTTATAGTGTGGTGCCTAATGATTTCGAGCCCATAAGTATGGTTAAGAATCTAGCTTTTGCAGCAGAGTATGAAAAGAGGCTTGGAATGTTCTATGATATCTTCGGCTTATAGTGTAACATTTGGAGGAAAGAGAGAAGATGATTTCGGATTCGAAGAGGAATTATCAGAATGGGTGTATCAGTTGAAGTTGCAAATGTACGTGCAAGGAGGGTGTGAAACGGTTCATGGGTTTGGAGACAATGGGGTCACATGGAATGGGGTCACTCAAGATGAGTGCGGATTTAGGTTGGTGATGTAAGGAATGGAGCTAATATTAACTCTGAGACAAGATAAGGATTAATCAAAAGAAGTTAGATTGGTTAACCATGCTTGAATTGGTATAATGGTGGCGGTAATCAGTTCCTTCAGCGTGATTAAGTTGTGCATGTGATTTATGGTGGTGCGTGCGAGGCTCAACGGCCGTCGTAATTGATTTTAGTTGGAAGTATTCAAGTAGTATGGCCTGTATGTGTAGGTAGATCCCGGAAGGGTTATGATGGTAACCATTACTTGAGGATTTGAATGTTCCACGGTTATGAGAAGTTATTTGCGTGTTGCTATGGTTCTCTTGGAATGAGTTAAGTAAAAGGTTCTGTATAATGAAATGTATACTCTATTAGTGGTTCAAGAGTTATGGTGAAATCCTTATACTGTCGCACATTGGCATGTTAGGTGCAGTGAGCGGCATGAGGAACCGAGGTTGCGGTGCGGTGTTGGCAAGGATGTTTGCGGTCCGGTGTTGGCAAGGATGTCACAAGCTCGGAGGAGCAGGAAAGGGATTTGAATGTTAGAGTAAGCTGGTATTGTCTTCAGCGTCACCTGAGATCGGTGTTTTGTGAAAAAGGCTTTGCATCCTGGTTATGGAATCTTGATCGCTTTTCAGCATTAGTGGGGCCGGTTGTATGGATGTGCAGACTTGTTAAATGGTGCGGAAGGTCGTGAGAGCGCATCCTACAGGAAGGTTGTATTGCTGTGACATGTAGTAACTTGATTGATTGAAGATTTAAACCAAGTATGAAGATTTCGGTAATACCACTAATTTGAGAACTTATGCCTGGAGGGCACTCGGTTTATTGGGTTGTGGACGGTGGAGGTTTACTCCAGTTATGATGGTTACCCTTCTGAGTTATAGGAAAAGGGGTTATTATGGACTTAGGAAAGACTATTGGCCTAGTTCGGTAAGATCAGAATCGGCTTGAGGTTTGTGAATGGATTTAAATATGAATATGGGCTCTACATCAGGCCAGATGTGTTCATTTCAGCATAGCATCCCTTATGGAGGAGTATTCGAATGTGGGATGTTGTTTCGGCATCGGCTATTTCATGTAATATTATATTGTGCGTGTGAGTAGTGAAACAACTTGATAAATTTCTTATGCGTTGAGGTTTCCTGTAGCGATGGCGTCATATGAGCAGGATGGCTCTTGAGATTCAGATCATATATCGCACCAAAGTTGTGCTTGAGTTTTGTAGCTTATGGCTATATGTCTCTCCAGGGTTAGTATTATGCACTTAGTGTGCATGTGACCGATATTCGGTATTTTGTTGTAATGAGCAATTCAGCTCGATGTGTATCTCCTTATGTGAATTTTATTGTGGATCGGGTGGCACGCCGCCATGGGTATGTTATTTGGATCGGGTTGCATGCCGCAACAGTGTGATGTTGAATACAACCTTCTATATTCTATTTTTGTGTGTCTTTTTTCCCACTTTCTGAGGAAAGTTCATATTAGTGCGTGAGTTGAGTAGTCCCTTCCAGAGTTTGTTTTCCTTATATATCACGTTCGAGTTTATAGCCTATTGGCACATTGTGGCATTATATGAGACTTTTGATCATATCCGGGGTGGCTTATTGCCTGAGCAGTTCGTACTGGGTGAGACGAGATCATTGGATTCAAGATCAGTGCAATCTGATTATATGAAGTATATTAAGGAGCAAAGACCATTATTTGGTTCATAATGAGGTAATGGTTCTTGTCAGGAGTATAGACTCAATGATTGTTGACTCGACAGTTGGTTATGAATTTCTACACATCTCTTCCGTCGTGGCGGCATTGCGAGAGTTGGAACAGGACTTATATATGTCATGGGGTGCATTGTGAGCATCAGATTCGGGAAATGTCGGCTATTATGATCAGAGAGTGTTATTATAGTCTTGTGAATGATGTGGTGCATGGTGTGAGTTCAGCAAGGGTGTGCAGTCATGTTCTGGTACAGCGCGTGGTGATTGATACGGTGTTCATATGTTGAAAGCTGGCCTGGCAGAGAATTTCGGATGTTGAAACTGGGTCTAAGGCTTATTGGCCTAAATGAAAGAGGTTATCTTTAGATTTGATCGAGCTAATGTGCCCAACTGAGTTGTGGTAGCATGGGTAGGTGCACGAGGTATTAAGCAGCGATTTTAGACTACTTCAGTGCAGTTCTCAGCACGTTCGAGGACGAACATATGTTTAAGTGGGAGAGAATGTAACGACCCGACCAGTCGTTTTGAGCTCTAACGCGTCGTTCAGCGGTTTGAGGCCCTGAGTAGCTTCACTTCAGGTATTATGACTTGTACGCATGGTCGAAATTGAATTCCGGGAAGTTCGGAGTTAATTTGGAAAGAGAATTCCCGTTTCGAAAGCTTTAAGTTGGAAGAATTGACTAAGATTGGATTTTTGAGTAAACGACCTCAGAATCGGGATTCGAAGGTTCCAACAGGTCCGTATGATGATTTCGGACTTAGGCTTATGCCCGAATCGGGATTTGGAAGACCCAGGAACGTTTTAGCGCCTATTGTGGAAGTTAGCATTTTTGAAAGAATTTCATAAGTTTGGATTGAAGTGCATTTCAATGTTATCGATGTCCGTTTGGGATTCCGAGTCTGGGAATAGCTCCGCATGGTGATTCTGGTGTTGGGAGCGCGATCGAAAGTGAATTCGAAGGTCCATGGGTCATTTTGGAGTCATTTGGCTAAAGATAGAAATTTGAAGGTTTTTGAGGAGTTTGACTGGAAGTGGACTTTTTGATATCGGGGTCGGAGTCTGATTCCGGAAGTTGGAGTAGGTCCATAATGTCGAATATGACTTGTGTGCAAAATTTGAGGTCAATCGGGCGTGATTTGATAGGTTTCGGCATCAAACGTAGAAGTTTGAAATTCTAAAGTTCATTAACCTTGAATTGGAGTGTGATTCATGGTTTTAGCGTTGTTTGATGTGATTTGAGGCCTCAAGCAGGTCCGCGTTATGTTATGGGATTGGTTGGTGTGATTGGATGGGGTCCCGGGGGCCTCAGGTGTGTTTCGGGGTGGTTTCGGATCATTTCGGGCTGTTTTGCAATAGCTGATGCTAGTATTTGGTGTTGTTCTTCGCATTCACAAGGTTCATCTCGCGTTCGCGAAGAAGGATTTGGCTTTAGGGACTTTCTTCTACGCGTTCGCGACGGGATCCACGCGTTCGCGAAGAACGAAATCTCTGTTGCACAGGTCTGACTTCGGAGGCTCATATCTCGCAATCTATAAAGAATTTGGAGATGATCCAAAAATGAAAGTTGTAGCTCTTTGTGTCTAGTTTTCAGAAAGGTAAATGATTTAGCATTTGGATTAGTGTACTAAAATTTATGGCTGGTACACTACAGGCTGTCCAGGAAGATGAAGAAAAAATTTGTGTTGCACAGGGCTGACTTTGGCAGCATATATCTCAAAACCTATAAGGAATTGAGAGATGACCAAAACAGGAAAGATATAGATCTTGGTGTCTAGTTATAGAAACATTAAACCATTTGGTATTTGGAGTTTTGTACAAAAAGTTATGGCCATTATACTAGAGGTTGTCTGAGAAGAGTTTGAAAAATGGTTTTCGGGAATTTTCTTCTTCGCGAACGCGACGGGGGTCTCGCGAACGCGAAGAAGAGTCGCATGGGCAGTGTATAAGTGTAAAGAAATAGGTTTGGCTCATTTCATCTCATCTTCTCCATGGGAGCCGACCTGGGAGCGATTTTGGAGCTCCATTTTCATCATCCATGTCATGGTAAGTGATTCCCACCTATTGCAAGTTAATTACTTGGATTATATCTAGATTTTAACATGGAAAATCATGGGAAATTAGTGAAAATTGGGGTTTTGAAGAAAAACCTAGAAATTTGGTATTCTTGGATTTTGACCACGATTTGGCCACGAAATGGGGAGTAAATTATATATTTGAGTTTGTGAGGTTATGGGTAGACTTTATCTTCGAAAAATTTCGAAATCTGGGCACGTGGGCCCGAGGGAAATTTTGTCAACTTTTCGATCGGGGTTAGGAATTGTTATAAGTTGGATTGTAATGAGTAATTGATGATATATTAATGAGTTTACATAATTATTGGCTAGTTTTGGAGCAATGTGCATCGATTTATATTTTCGGAAGGGCATGGAATAACGGTTATGGAACTTCGGAGCGAGGTGAGTCTCCTTTCTAACCTTGTAAGAGCGAATTGTCCCCATAGGTGAATTAATTGGATATGTGTTGCTATTTGCGGGGGCTACGTACGCACGAGGTGACGAGAGTCCGTCCGTAGCTACTATTATGCTTATGTCCGGGTAGTCTAGGACCCAAAAGCATTGCTTTTACTTGTAATACTTGTACTTATTGTTAGTTTAAATTGCTTAAATCATATCGAAGTGGCAAATGACTTTCTAAAAGAGTTAAACTTCATTTTCTTGACTGTTAAAGAGAATTACACTCTGATAATTGTTTCCCTGATGAAGTCTTGATTGACTGTTAAAATGTGTGTTTCTATGTGTACCTGCATCGCATGTATGATTCGCGAGCAGGGTGATTGTTTATTTATATTTGACCGCGTCGCATGTATGATTCGCGAGCGGGGTAATAGATGCATCTATGGTTCGCGCCATTCGACCCTCTGGCAGTGCACAATTTAAATATTGTTGGATCGGGCCATATGACCTCGGCATAATTTGCGCATGCTTGTAATGTTTGCCTTGAGATTTATAAATGTTGATATTCGTTCTCCCTGGCCTAAGATAAATGTATAAATGATTAAAAGGAATCTGGAAATTTCCTATGAAAGAAAGAATTGTTTATTTGCTTTATTCTACTGAGTTGCAACCATGTTTATAAAATCTTTGATTTATTATACGGAAAAGGGCCAAAAATATCCCTATCGTATGGTAAATGGTTTATAAAAGCCCCCCGTCCATCTATCCGTCTGAATATATACATGACGTTATTTCTAATATCAAATTTACCCCCACGACTAACGGAATTCCATGTGTGCATCTCATTAACTGATGTGGCCTTTTCTCATTTGTCCACGTGGATCAGTGGGGCTAACATTATGTTTGAGTTTTTTTTACCCATTAAACCGATTCCGAGCCGTTTCTTTTACCTATGGGTCGGTCTTTTAACCCTAAACCCATATTTTTACTCGTTTTCTTCCCCAATTTAGAGTCATAGGTCATCAGTTCCT
>NW_017689448.1:0-663 GCF_001879085.1 Nicotiana attenuata
TTCGTCTTATTTTTATCAATAAAATGAGGCATTTAGCATTATAACTTCTCCAAATTAACTAGTCGTTAGGCCTACCTCGGGCACAACGAGGCACCCAAATTAGGACACGATTTATATTCTTGCACTATGTGTTTAAATATTGCAACGTTTTCTCCTCATAATCCTTACTCATTTGTTAACTTTTTTGTTTTTACTTTTGTTTTATTCCCCTCCCCAAAAGGTTAGTTCTTGCACTCTGGCATCATCATCCTACTCCACAAGATCCAAGGGCCCTCCACCTCCTCCTCCTCCGAGTCCTATCAGAAACAAGAACAAAGAAAAAATGGAAGACTTGAGCAACATCAGAAAGGAGAACTCGGGTGAACGGGTAGAGGTTACTTAGGTTATTCAGGTTTCCAAGGAAAGTGCCGCCCAACTTGAGCAGAAGTTGTTGAAATTTCAGGAAGAACTAGACCAAGTCCGGAATTTGGCAAACTTATCATTTTCCCTCACTACCCCGGATGTCAACTTTCCCAATGCTCAAAATCCTACACCTCCACAAACATCCCGAAACCACAAAACCAACCCGCTCCCCATCACCACCGCAACCACACTGCCACACTTCGAACAACACCCCACTACTCATTCCTGAACCCACCAAACCTCCACAAAATGATACCATAC
>NW_017689448.1:5226-5842 GCF_001879085.1 Nicotiana attenuata
GGATACGTAGGCAACCTTACTGGGTTCGGTCACAACTTACAACTAAAACTTTTCCACTTACCCCCCCCCCCCACCAACCCCCCCCCCCCCCGATATTGGGAAACTGGGGCAGAATTTTGAGGAGGACCCTCAAAATTCCGAAGTTGATTTTCAGCCATTCATCGCACGCAGCCGTCAGAAGCACCAGCCCAGTAAAATGGGAAGAATTTTGAGGAGGACCCTCAAAATTCCGGAGCAAAATAGGTTGCAACGTCTTGAACCGCGTCGTAGTCGTCGGTTCATCTAAAAGAAAACTATTTCCAATTATATATCTACAACATATTTTTCTTTTTTTACTAAATCATGCGTGACTACTAGCATTGCTTTGTTTAGCGACGCTACCCCAATGAAAGCAAGAGCCGAGTAGGACAAGCGAAGTCCACGGGAAGACGAACTAACCTTCTCCCCTTTACAAAACTCACGACTTTTCTTTGAATGCAGGCACCCCAAGACATAAAATCATCAGATACGATTACATACTCATACTTTTTTAGGAGTACAACTCTCAGAATCATCACTTACTTACAAGTGCTATCCGCACATGACATCCCCAGTTGCCACAATGACACAATCAATT
>NW_017689449.1:0-760 GCF_001879085.1 Nicotiana attenuata
ATAGAACAGTATACTCGACAACCAGCTTATTTCTGATCTCAATGCTGAGATCAGTATTGTTTTGAAGGAATTTTAGATTTTAGAAACTCTGCTTTATGCCTTTTGGAAGGGGTTTAGAGGACTGCCCAAAAAACTTCTTCATCAAGGCAAATGAATGCCTATTTATAGATGAACTTAGGGTCCAATTTCAGATTTTCCTTTTACCCCCTTAGTCCCTATTCTAATTTCAGTGTTTACCCCATTATTTCTGACTTGTTACACAAGCAACTAACTTAAGTTTATTAGAACCTACACTATAGTCCCTCCTAGAAAGTTCTATGCTTATTACAATCCCAATTCTATCCTTACCCCCCTTCAAAAATTACCAAATCTGATGAAAGTACCCTTTTCCCATGCCTAAACTACCCTTTGAACCTCCTGAAATTACTAGCCTACGTTAACTACACTAACCTTTCTAACTAACCCTGGTCCAAATAACTATTTCTGCAAATTAACCAGCCCACCAATCCAATCGCAAATCCTAAATTCAAATAACTACTGATTTTCGGATTAACAACTACTAATAACAAGTCAAAGTCAAACAGTGCCCAAATAGTATCGATCAAAACTGTAAGCAAACAGATTCGACACACACAACTAATAGAACAAACTTAACCATACATGAAGCCTGGAGAAGATTTAAACAACTCAAAACTTCAACTAAATCCTAAACATGATCAATCCTAATTCTAAAGAACTCAGTCACAACTAAATTGACAAA
>NW_017689449.1:5185-5841 GCF_001879085.1 Nicotiana attenuata
GGCCTTACGAGCTTGATTATTGATTCCGAAAGAGGGGTATGCAAGAATGTATTTAAGGCTCAAAGGGGTAACGAGGGATAAAGTGTTTAGATAGCAGAACAAAATGACTTCGTCATTTCAATCTCAAAATATGTCAAATACAATCAAGTACACAAAGACAAAAGAATCATACATAATATCTCTTGACTGCATCAGAACTGATAGCCATTTCTACACATTTTCCTTCCACATCTGTCAAATATAAAGCGCCATTGGACAACACTCTGGTTACAACAAATGGCCCTTGCCAGTTTGGGGCGAACTTTCCTTTTGCCTCAGCCCAATGGGGTAGGATACGTCTCAGCACCAACTGCCCTACTTCAAACTTACGTGGACGCACCTTCTTATTATATGCTCTTGCCATTCTCTGTTGGTATAACTGACCATGACATACCGCTGCCAGTCGTTTTTTGTCAATCAGACTCAATTGTTCCAAGCGGGTTTTGAGCCATTCATCATCATCAATTTCTGCCTCAGCAATGATTCGGAGGGACGGGATTTCGACTTCTGCGGGTATTACTGCTTCGGTTCCATACACCAAGGAATAGGGAGTCGCTCCTACTGAAGTACGAACAGTAGTGCGATAGCCCAACAATGCAAAAGGTAGTTTTTCATGC
>NW_017689450.1:0-5841 GCF_001879085.1 Nicotiana attenuata
TCACAGGGGAGTAGTGTCCCCCAGAGTCCTTAGGGATGCCTGGCGCGCGGAGTTTGAGCATTTGCACCAGGGTACTATGACTGTCTCAGAGTATGTTGCCGTTACATCGACTTGGCTAGATATGCACCAGCTTTGGGTCTCTACGGTTCGCGAGAAGGTTCGCCGGTTTATTGAGGGCCTTATTCCCAGCATCAGGTTTAGCATGGCTCGTGATTTAGAGATGGATATAACTTATCAATAGGTGGTGAGCATTGCTGGGAGGATTGAGGGTATGCATGCTTGGGACAGAGAGGAGAGGGAGGGCAAGAGGTCTCGAGAGTCGGGCCATTATTCTGGTGCCCGTGCCCCAGCTGCAGGTCGTCATGGTAGGGGTCATATGAGTCGCCCTGTTCATTCAGCTCTTCCAGCAGCCAGTGGTGTTCCAGCCCCACCGAGGCCTCAGGAGACTTATTATGCACCTCTAGTGTCTAGTGCACCTCCTGTGCGGGGTACTTCTAGTGGTCAGTCCAGCAGACCTGGCCCGAGCCAGTCACAGCTGCCACGTCCTCCTAGAGCTTGTTTTGAGTGTGCTGACACGTGCCATGTGGTGAGGTATTGCCCTAGACTTGAGAGGGCTGCACCCGCACAGACCCCTCAGCCGCAGCGCACCCCGCAGAGTTCTCAGGCTATGATCACTGCACCAGTTGCTACTCCACCTGCCCAGCCAGCTAGAGGTGGAGGTCAGGGAGGTAGAGGTTGCCTCCGAGGGGGAGGCCAGGACAGATACTATGCTCTTCCAGCCCGTACTGAGGCTGTCGCCTCCGATTCTGTCATCACAGGTACTATCTTGGTCTGTCACAGAGATGCATCGGTTCTATTCAATCCAGGCTCCACTTATTCTTATGTATCTTCTTATTTTGCTCCGCATTTGGGTGTACCTCGGGATTCTTTGAGTTCCCCAGTTTATGTTTCTACTCCTGTGGGAGATTCTTTGTGGACCGTATTTATCGGTCATGTTTGGTTGTTCTTGGTGGTTTTGAGACCAGACCCGATTTATTATTGCTCAGCATGGTTGATTTTGATATTATCTTGGGCATGGACTGGCTGTCGCCCCATTATGCTATTTTTGATTGTCACGCCAAAACCGTGACACTGGCCATGCCAGGTGTACCGCGTATTGAGTGGAGGGGTGCTTTAGGTCACACTCCCAGTAAAGTTATTTCTTTCCTTAAGGCTCAGCGTATGGTTGAGAAAGGTTGTGATGCGTATTTAGCTTATGTGAGAGATGTCAGTATGGATACTCCTGTTGATTCAGTCCCAGTAGTACGGGATTTCCCTGATGTGTTTCCAGCTGATCTTCCGGGCATGCCACCCGATAGAGACATTAATTTTGGCATTGATCTATTGCTGGACACTCAGCCCATTTCTATCCCTCCGTACCGTATGGCTCCTCCGGAGTTGAAGGAGCAGTTGCAGGAATTACTTGATAAGGGTTTCATTCGACCCAGTGTATCGCCTTGGGGCGCTCCTGTATTATTTGTGAAGAAGAAGGATGGTTCTATGCGCATGTGTATTGATTATCGCCAGTTAAATAAGGTGACAGTGAAGAACCGTTATCCTTTGCCCCGTATTGATGACCTGTTTGACCAGTTACAGGGTGCTTGTGTATTTTTTAAGATTGATTTGCGTTTAGGCTATCATCAGTTGAAGATTCGGGAGCCAAATATCCCGAAGACTGCCTTCAGGACGCGGTATGGTCATTACGAGTTACTTGTTATGTCATTTGGGCTGACTAATGCCCCAGCAGCCTTCATGCATCTGATGCACAGTGTTTTCCGGCCATATCTTGATTCGTTCGTGATCATTTTTATTGATGACATTCTGGTATATTCTCGAAGTCGGGAAGATCATGAGCAGCACCTGAGGACAGTGCTCCAGACCTTGAGAGAGAAGAAGCTGTATGCTAAGTTCTCAAAAATGTGAGTTTTGGTTGGATTCCGTGGGGTTCTTGGGTCATGTGGTCTCAAGAGAGGGTATTCAGGTGGATCTGAAGAAAGTGGAGGCCGTACAGAGTTGGCCCAGATCATCCTCAGCTACAGAAATCCGTAGTTTTCTTGGCATGGCGGGTTATTGCCGTCGATTTGTTCAGGGGTTCTCATCTATTGCAGCACCTATGACCAGACTGACCCAGAAGGGTGCTCCGTTCCAGTGGACGGAAGAGTGCGAGGAGAGCTTTCAGAAGCTCAAGACAACATTGACTACAGCCCCAGTTTTGATATTGCCTAACGGTTCGGGGTCTTATACTGTCTATTGTGGTGCCTCGAGAGTTGGACTTGGAGCGGTATTGATGCAGGACGGTAGGGTGATTGCCTACGCGTCCAGACAGTTGAAGATACACGAGAAGAATTATCCTGTCCATGATCTTGAGTTAGCTTCCATTGTTCATGCCTTGAAGATCTGGCGTCATTACTTGTATGGTGTGCCTTGTGAGATATATACTGATCACCGGAGTTTGCAGCATCTGTTCAAGTAGAAGGACCTTAATTTGCGTCAGAGGAGATGGCTAGAGCTGCTGAAGGATTATGATATCACTATCTTGTATCACCCAGGCAAGGCCAATGTGGTGGCCGATACTTTGAGCCGCCGGGCAGAGAGTTTTGGGAGTTTAGCTTATTTACCAGCAGCAGAGAGGCCTATGGCAATGGATGTTCAGGCCTTAGCCAACCAGTTTGTGAGATTGAATCTTTCGGAGCTCAGTCGGGTTCTAGCTTGTGTGGTCTCTCGGTCTTCCTTGTTTGATCGTATCCGGGAGCGTCAGTTTGATGACCCTCATTTGCTTGTCCTCAAGGACAAAGTGTTGCATGGCGATGCTCGATATGTGACTATTGGTGATGACGGAGTATTGAGGATGCAGGGTCGGGTTTGTGTACCCAATGTTGATGGGCTTCGGGAGTTGATTCTAGAGGAGGCCCACAGTTCGCGGTATTCCATTCATCCGGGTGCTGCGAAGATGTATCAGGATTTGAGGCAGCACTACTGGTGGAGGCGGATGAAGAAGGATATAGTTGGGTTTGTAGCTCGTTGCCTTAATTGTCAGCAGGTGAAGTATGAGCACCAGAGACCGGGTGGATTGCTTCAGCAGATAGAGATTCCGGAGTGGAAGTGGGAGTGGATCACCATGGACTTCGTATCTGGGCTCCCACGGACTTTGAAGAAGTTCGATGCAATTTGCGTTATTGTGGATCGGCTGACCATGTCCGCACATTTCATTCCTGTGTGCACTACCTATTCCTCGGAGCGGTTGGCGGAGATCTATATCCGGGAGATTGTCCGTCTGCATGGTGTTCCAGTTTCTATCATTTCAGACAGAGGTACTCAGTTCACATCACGGTTCTGGGGAGCTGTACAACATGAGTTAGGTACTCGGGTGGAGTTGAGCACAACATTTCACCCCCAGACGGACGGACAGTCCGAGCGCACTATTTAGATTCTTGAGGATATGCTCTGTGCGTGAGTGATTGAGTTTGGAGGGTCTTGGGATCAGTTCTTACCATTGGCAGAGTTTGCCTACAACAACAGCTATCAGTCCAGCATTCAGATGGCACCGTATAAGGCTTTATATGGTAGGCAGTGTAAATCTCCGGTGGGTTGGTTCGAGCCAGAGGAGGCTAGATTATTGGGCACAAACTTGGTTCAGGATGCTATGGAGAGAGTCAAGGTGATTCAGGATAGACTCCGTACAGCCCAGTCCAGACAGAAGAGTTACGCGGACCGGAAGGTTCGTGATGTTTCCTACATGGTTGGAGAGCGGGTTCTGCTTCGGGTTTCGCCTATGAAGGGCGTTATGAGATTTGGGAAGAAGGGGAAGTTGAGTTCGAGGTTTATTGGCCCTTTTGAGATATTGAGGCGTGTTGGGGAGGTTGGTTACGAGCTTGCCTTACCTCCCAGCTTGGCAGGAGTTCATTCGGTATTCCATGTTTCGATGCTCCGGAGGTATCACGGTGATCCGTCGCATGCATTAGATTTCAGCTTAGTCCAGTTGGAAAAGGATATATCTTATGTTGAGGAGCCAGTGGCAATATTGGACAGGCAGGTTAGGAAGCTGAGGTCAAAGAACATTGCATCAGTGAAGGTTCAGTGGCGGGGTCAGCTGCTCGAGGAGGCGACCTGGGAGACCGAGCAGGATATGCGCAGCCGGTACCCTCATCTTTTCACTACTTCAGGTATGTCTTTGTACTCGTTCGAGGACGAAGGAATGTTTAAGTGTGGGAGGATGTAACGACCCGGCCGGTCATTTTTAGAATTTATGCCCCGATCCCCTATTAACTGCTTTCCCCAAGTTTATTTCTACTATTTTGAATTTTCCAGGATGGTCGGTTTTGAATTTTGGAGAGTTTTGGGACACTTAGTCCCTAAATGAGAGCATAAGTGTTGGAAAGTTGACCGTAGTCGGAACAGTGTGAAGACGGCCTCGGAATGAAAATCCGATGATTCCGTTAGCTCCGTTGGGTGATTTCGGGTTTAGGGGCGTGGTCGGATTGTGTTTTGGAGGTCAGTATCTAATTTAGGCTTGAAAAGCCGGAAGTTTGACTTTTCAAGTTTCCGGTTCGATAGTGAGATTTTGATATAGGTGTCGGAACGGAATTCTGAGAGTTGCAGTAGCTTCATGGTGTCATTTGGGATGTGTGTGCAAAATTTTAGGTTATTCGAACGTGGTTTGGTTGGATTTTTTATCAAAAGCGGAATTCGGAAGATTCTAGAAACTTAGGCTTGAATCCGAGGTGTTTTGGTTGATTTGATGTTGTTTGAAGTGTTTTGATGATTGGAACAAGTTTGAATAAGGTATTAGGATATGTTTGTGCTTTTGGTTGAGGTCCCAGGGGCCTCGGGGTGATTTCGGGTGGTCAACGGAGAAGTTGAGATGTTATTGCAGCTGCTGAAATTGTTGTTTCTGGTGTTTTCGCACCTGCGGTTTGGGGACCGCAGGTGCGGCGCCGCACGTGCGGAAGGGGAGACGCAGAAGCGGATTTGAGAGGGAGAGTCAGGAACCGCATATGCGGTAGTTGGACCACACCTGCGGAATCGCAGGTGCGGAGAGTTAACCGCAGATGCGGATTTGGCCTATTAAGTGATTTCCGCTGAAGCGGAGGAAAGACCGCATATGCGGTACCGCAGAAGCGAGAAATTGTGCCGCAGATGCGGAACAACTGGACAGAAGAATTAAAAAGAGTCCTTCGCGAATTTTGAGTTGTTTCACCATTTTTGACTTCATCTTGGGAGCTTTTTGGACGATTTGGAAGAGGGATTTCAAGGGAACTTCATTGAGGTAAGGATTTTTGACCTAAAACTCGTGCCTATGCTATTATTTCATGGATTAGAGCTAGAATTTGTGGGAATTAAGGGTGAAAATTGGGGAAAGCTAGGGTTTAGGATTGGAGACTTATGATTGAGGTTTTGCTGGGCCATATAAGGTCCGATTTTAGTGTTCTTGGTATGTATGAACTCGTGAGAGTGTGAGGATTCCGGAAATATAAATTTCACTCGATTCCGAGACGTGGGCCCGAGGGGAATTTTGGTCATTTTACCTAATTTTGCGTATTAGCTTAGAATTTAATTGTAGAATCAGTTACTTGAAGTGTTATTTACATTATGATATTTAATTGAATAGATTTGGGCTATTTGGAGTCGGATACTCGTGGCAAGAACGTGGTTTCGGGTTGACATTTGAGCCAGTTCGAGGTAAGTGGATTGTCTAACCTTGTGTGGCGGACCTCTCCCCTTAGGATTGATATTGTGATAATTGAAATGCCTTGTACGTGAGGTGACGAGTGCGTACTTGTGCTAATTATTGGAAATCCGGTT
>NW_017689451.1:0-1601 GCF_001879085.1 Nicotiana attenuata
GTTATTAGATGGGGGTTTAATTTAGGCTAAATAAAGTTAACATAAAATAAAAAAAACATTTAAAATAACAACCAACGCATCAGATTTTTGGCAGAACTAGCGCGGTCGTAGCGCGTTACGAGCACGGCTGCGCTAGCCCAGGTAGAACACAACGCAATATGCGCGGCCACTAGTGCGGCCACTAGCGCGATCGCGCTAGTAGCACGGCCAGTAGCGCGTTCAATAGCGCGGGCGTGCTAATTTTTCTTGAGCCCAGGCAGAATACTTGCCCATATGCGCGGCCACTAGCGCGGCCTGTTGTGCGGGTGCGCTCCTGGGCGAACTTTTTTTCATGTTTTTCACCTGTTCTTACCATTTTTGATGGCCTTATCACCCGCCCATTGTCACCTGCATTGGTTAGCACTTCCTAAAAACTCACAATTAACAACTACTACTATCGTTGGGTTGCCTCCCAACCAGCACCTTAGTTAATGTCGTGGCACGACGATTACAACAATTTAATGGGTTGCCTCCCATGCAGCGCCTGATTTAATGTCGCGGCACGACGCAGACAAGCGCATTTAAGGCTCACTCGACCTCTGAGGTTCCGTCAGGTGGATCTCTGACACTTCCTTTGGTTCATTCATGCCTATGTACAGCTTCAATCTCTGACCATTGACTCTAAATATGTGAGAGTCTTTTTCTGAGGCAATCTCTACAGCCCTGGAAGGGAATATTTCAACCACTCGAAATGGGCCTGACCATCGTGACTTGAGCTTACCCCGGGAATAGCCTTAATTTGGAGTTATAGAGCAATACCATGTCCCCGGGATTGAAATATCGCTCAACAATGTTCTGGTCGTGTAATCTCTTCATTCTTTCCTTGTACAACCTTGTGCTCTCAAAATCCAGATATCGAAACTCGTCAAGCTCATGCAATTCAGTGATTCTCGTTGTGCCCGCAGCCTCAATGTCTAGGTTCAGCTGTTTCAGTGCCCACCAAGCTTTATGTTCAAGTTCCACTGGCAAGTGGCAGGCCTTCCCGAACACCAACTTATATGGTGACATACCAATTGGTGTTTTAAAAGCAGTTCTATAAGCCAGAGTGCATCATCTAGCTTTTTCGCCCAATCAGTTCTTGTGGCGTTTACTGTCTTGGTCAATACACTCTTTATTTCTCTATTAGACACTTCCACCTGTCCACTTGTCTGCGGATGATACGGTGTTTCCACCTTGTGACACACGTCATACTTCGCTAGCAACTTCTCAAATGCTCGATTACAGAAGTGGGTGCCTCCGTCACTGATAATAGCTCTCGGTGTCCCAAAATGGGTGAATATGTTCTTCTTCAAAAACCCCACCACTACTCTTGCATCATTAGTGGGAAATGCTGCAGCTTCTACCCATTTGGACACATAATCTACAGCAACAAGTATGTACTTATTGCCAAAGGAGCTGACGAAGGGGCCCATGAAGTCAATCCCCCAGACATCAAACACTTCCACCTCTTGAATCGGGTTCATGGGCATCTCATGGCGACGGGAAATGTTCCCGGTTCGCTGACATTCATTGCAACTCTTCACCCATTGGTGTGCATCTTTAAACACTGTTGGCCAAAAGAA
>NW_017689451.1:5171-5841 GCF_001879085.1 Nicotiana attenuata
TTGGTGAGTATACTCATCTGTGTCAATAAGGTGGCCATATTTTCAGCCATAGAGTTGGATGGATCTAAGGGCACTGAGTGAACCACTGGGGTGATAGGTGCATTCCTGGTTGTCCATCCCGAATTCTGTGCCATCTTGTCAAGCAGACTCCGGCCTTCTCTCCATGTTTTGCTCAAAAATGCTCCACCAGCTGAAGCATCAACTATGTTCTTCATGCTATCTGACAATCCCATGTAAAATCGCTGCCCCAACATCAGATCTGGGACACCATGGTGTGGACATATAACCAGCATCCCTTTGAAGCATTCCCATGTTTCATGTAGTGTCTCCATTGGTCTCTGTTTAAAACTCAAAATTTCATCAATTTGTTGAGCAGTCTTGTTGGGTGGGTGGAACTTGTTATTGAATTGCTTGACTAACTCCTCCCAAGTTGTTATGGAATTTATGGGGAGTGAGTATAGCCAGGTCTGGGCAGCTCCTATCACTGAGAATGGAAACAATAACAACTTGATTGCTTCCGGAGTTATGTTGGGCTGCCTTTGGGTTTTGCAGATTGACAGGAAATTCTTCAAGTGCTGTTGAGGATCTTCGACTTGTGACCCCGAAAATAGTCCCTTGTTTTGCAACAAGTGCAGCATGTTATTCGTGATTTGGAATGATTCAGCCTGTA
>NW_017689452.1:0-2163 GCF_001879085.1 Nicotiana attenuata
CGGAGAATCTTGATGTTGTTGCAGGTCTGGTGCACCTGGCTTCTGGTATTTCCGCATCTGCGGAAAAGGAGCCGCAGAAGCGGTTCCGCAGATGCGGCTAAGAGATCGCATAAGCGGTCCATGAGGGACCGGGGTAATTCCGCAAAAGCGGACGGGGTATCGCTTCAGCGGGTCCGCATAGGCGAAAATGAGGCCGCAGAAGCGGAATGGTGAGATCCGCAGAAGCGGATGGTTGGGAGCAAAAGCGGAAGGCCAAGGATTTAATGAAAAACCGCATAAGCGGTCATAGGGCCGCAGAAGCGGTCCCGCATAAGCGGTTACGGGACCGCAGAAGCGAAAATTACAGAAGGGTTTTAAAATAATATTTCATCCGCGACCCTTTCATATTTTTCCTCCATTGTTGGCGTTCTTAAGAGCTTAGAACAAGGAAATTCGAGGGTTTTGACTGAGAATCACTTGGAGGTAAGTCTCTTGGCCTAACTACTCGAGTTTATGGTACATTTATCATAGAAATCAGTAGAATTTCATCAAAAACGGGTCAAGCTAGGGCTTGGAAAGCTGTGATGTAAAAATGGAATTTGGAGAGTCAAACGAGCTCCGATTTTGGTAAACTTTATATGCACGGACTCGTGGCGAGACGAGGAATCCGTTGGGGTGATTTTCAGAATTTTTCGAGAAGCGGGCCCGGGGCTCGGATTTTGCCAACTTCGTGAATTTTAGTACTTTTCGAGTATTTTTGATTGGGTTATGTTTCTTTAACCCATATTTATGTATTCGTTGTGATTTTGACTAGATTCGATGTGCGAGGAGGTCGATACGAAAGGAAAAAGGCATTGCGGACCATTCTACGGCCGGTTAGAGGTGAGTAGTTGGTGTATATGATGGCCTGAGGGTTTGAAACCCCGGCTTATCACATTGTGATGCTATTGTAGGGCGTGACTCGCATCCCATGGCAGGTGCGGGATTAGTTATGACTGGGGATTGAGACTTAGTCCATCTCGAACAAGAATGTTTCTATATTGGCGACTGATACGCACCCTGTATTGAATATATCTGGGCTTATTGCCGTGTTTGGGGCCTTGTGCCGATCTGTAGCATCCTTAGAGGATGAATGTCATTGTGATAGCATGCTTTGTATAATCATTGATCTCAGTCCTGTGTTTAATCACTGTTATGAAATGCTAAGTCACTTTTCCTGAAGTAAATATCTAAAGTATATTCTTCTTAATAAATTGGAAATTGGGAAATTAATTGAATCTGTTACGTGACTCATATGCATGTTGTGGTCTGAGTATGGATCGGGCTGCACGCCGCAGCGAATGGTATGATTATATTGTGCTTGGGCTGAAGGAGCCCCTCCGGAGTCTGTACACACCCCCAGTGAGCGCCGTCGACGTTAAATGGATCGGGCTACGCGCCGTAGCAGTCATGTGCATTGCATTGCATCCTTACATTATACTTGACTGATATATTTGAAGTTGTTTTGCTGTTGGTTCGTAGTTAAGTGTTGGACTGTTAGTTTTAGCTTTACTTTGTGGCATTTCGTGGATTTCTTATCTTCAGACATTTTATATGCTTATTACTCACTGAGTTGGTAGTACTCACCCCCTACTCCCTGCACCTTGTGTGCAGATTCAGGTACTTCGGGAGCTTAGTTGAGCTAGCCGCTGGTTTCCAGAGTTCCAGGAGTGGTCGAGGTAGCTGCTATGACGTCCGCAGGACCCGACTCCTCCCTTATCCCTTTATTATTTCCGTACTTTAGAACATACTTATTTTGAGGATTCTTGACTCTGTATTAGTTAGAGGCTCTAGACTCATGACCCCAGGTCTTTGGGAGTTACAGTTTATGTCAGTATTTCGTATTGTTTTAATTGAGTATTTCAACTATGAGTATTAATATTTGATTCTAAGCATCTGATTAATTGGTTTTGAGCTTTGTGCTCGGGTCAAGAGAGTAAATGGTCGGGCTTGCCTAGCATTAGTGTTGGGCGCCATCACGACCGGGTTTGGGGTCGTGACAAGTTGGTATCAGAGCCTAGGTTACTAGGCCTCATGAGTCATGAGCCGGTTTAGTAGAGTCTCGTGGAACGATACGGGGACGCCTGTATTTCTCCACGAGAGGCTGCAGAACCTTTAGGAAAACTTCACTTTCTTGGAATTCTT
>NW_017689452.1:5096-5841 GCF_001879085.1 Nicotiana attenuata
TGAAGTTCCGGATGGTAGGTGAGAGTTTTGATCCGAGGGTCGGAATGGAATTCCAAGAGTTGCAGTAGCTCCGTTAGGTGATTTTGGATATACGTGCAAAGTTTTAGATCATTCGGAGGTGTTTAGGTCGGGTTTTAGATCAAATGCAAGTTTCGGAAGTTTTAGTTTAACTTAGGCTTGAATCCGTGGTAATTCGATGATTTTGATGTTAACGATAGTGTTTTGATGATTGGAACAAGTTTGAATAAGGTCTTGGGGTGTGTTGGTGCTATTGGTTGAGGTCCCGGGAGCCTCGGAGTGATTTCAGGTGGTTAAACGGAGAATCTTGATGTTGTTGCAGGTCTGGTGCACCTGGCTTCTGGTATTTCCGCATCTGTGGAAAAGGAGCCGCAGAAGCGGTTCCGCAGATGCGGCTAAGAGATCGCATAAGCGGTCCATGAGGGACCAGGGTAATTCCGCAAAAGCGGACGGGGTATCGCTTCAGCGGGTCCGCATAGGCGAAAATGAGGCCGCATAAGCGGAATGGTGAGATCCGCAGAAGCGGATGGTTGGGAGCAAAAGCGGAAGGCCAAGGATTTAATGAAAAACCGCATAAGCGGTCATAGGGCCGCAGAAGCGGTCCCGCATAAGCGGTTACGGGACCGCAGAAGCGAAAATTACAGAAGGGTTTTAAAATAATATTTCATCCGCGACCCTTTCATATTTTTCCTCCATTGTTGATGTTCTTAAGAGCTTAGAACAAGGA
>NW_017689453.1:0-2651 GCF_001879085.1 Nicotiana attenuata
TGAAACGATTAAGCTGGTAGCAGAGCGCATTCGAGATAAATCTGTATGTAACTTGTCTAGTTTTAAGTGTCTAATTGACTTTGAAATCGACAATTAATGAATTCTTACTCCGTCTTCTGATAGCTTTGTTGTCTTATGTTATCAGCTTCTTGTTAAAAAATACACGCTGGAGAGGCTGGCTGATATATACAGAATCTATTGCTTAAACTCTTCCACTGGCTCAATTAAAGGCAACGAATATGATTGGATCCCAGGGAGGATTTTGAGATGTTTTTATGACAAGGATTTCAGGTAACTTGCCATTGCTGTTTGCGGAAGGATATATTATGATTTTGATAAGTGAAAGATGGATGAATTATTTTCTTAACAAATGATGAGAAATTGAAAATTAAACTATTAAGTTGTTTCCTTGTGGAATCTTAAGTAATTGGCAAGTGAAGCTTCTACTGTAAACACAAACCGCAAGTTATACTGTAGTTCCTGAATGGGACTCCATATTCCTAATGTGTGCTCTGGGCCACACCTTAACTTGGAGTTTTGGAATCTGAAGCTGCAACATCAGAAATTTTATATTTTTTGAACAGGCTCATTTGACAAGCATTCGGTAAATACATTATTGACTAGTGTCTTTGTCTACAGATCAGACATCGTCGAGCACATTCTTTGCTCATCCTTGTTCCCAAGTGAATTCTCAGTCAAGGATAAAGTTAAAAATTGGGTTAGGGTTTTCTTGAGTTTTGACAAGGTTGAGATTAGAGCGCTTGAGAAGCTGCTGGAGCAGAAGCAAAGGTTTGTCATGAATGTTTGATCTGGATGTCAGGTGTTCCTGGATGTTGTTTCTGTCTCCATTTATCTCACTTTTGTAGTACAACCTGAACTACATATTCATTGAGTTTTGGACTGCGCTGCAGGTTGCAGCAAGAGATGAGGAGGTATCTTTCTTTAAGGCAGATGCACCAGGTTTGCAACTCTTCCACTCTTTCTTCCTGAACAATAAAAGGCTAAAGGTGAATGCATTAGTTTATTACTGAACTTCAATGTAAAATAATTGCAGGATGGCGATGCCACTGAGATCCAAAAGAAAGTTGTATTTTGCTTCCGAATCATGTCTCGTTGTTTTACTGATCCTGGAAAGGCAGAAGAGAACTTTCAGATTCTTGATCAGTTAAAAGATGCTAATGTCTGGAGGATATTAACAGCTCTCCTTGATCCAAACAGTAGCTCTATTCAAGCTTCTAGTTCTCGGGTAAGGAGAATACCTACTTTTGATTAATCTTTGCTTGGGTTCTCACTTCTTGTTTGTTTACTGATAGATTAAAGTCGCTGCAATGCCTATGAATGTATTGAGTACATGGCAGTTCTCATGTGATGTTATTCTCTGTCAGGATGAATTGCTCAAGATCCTTGGTGAGAAGCATCGGCTCTATGACTTTCTGGGCACACTTTCATTGAAGTGCTCATATGTACTTTTCAACAAGGAGCATGTAAATGAAATCCTTCAGGAGACTAACATACAAAAATCTGCTGGAAGCACTGATTTGATTCTGTGTTGCACACATATACTTGTGGTAATTTAATACTAACTTGCTTCTTTTATATAATTGCATTTTTCTTGTCCTCATGTTTGTTTGCTAGACTTCATTATTATAACCTATAAAGGAGAGAAGTGAAACAAGGGGCTTTTGGTTGATGCATTGGTGTATCTTGATATAATGGTATTGCTTGCAAAACTATCCCATCCTTAAGAATCAGTCTAACACTATAGTGCCCTATAAATTCTGAGCTACTCGATGTGTTGCTACCATCGGATGACACTACTACAAAAGCGTCATCTCTGACTTGATCAATTATTGTTTTAGGAAGTATGTAATTTCCTTTTCTGCGCTTCCTTCAATTCATGTCTTTCTTTGATGAATGTTGCAGATTCTTGCACGTTTCTGTCCGTTGCTGCTTACTGGAATTGAGGAAGATTTGATACATCTGCTTGAAGATGATAATGAGATAATTAAAGAAGGTGTCTTGCATGTTTTGGCAAAGGCTGGTGGAGCCATCCGAGAAAAATTGGGAGATTCTTCAAGGTTCACATTTGGAGCTTTTATGCTTTGGTGCTTGTTCCTTGCTGCAATATGCTGAGACATTATGCTTGTAACTTACAGGTCATTAGACCTTATGCTTGAGAGGATTTGCTTGGAGGGAAGCCGGAGGCAGGCCAAGTATGCTGTACACGCACTTGCATCAATAATGAAGGATGATGGGCTCAAGTCACTTTCTGTTCTATATAAGGTAGGTCATTATCTCATTATAGCCATATAAATCACTGCCTATTGGTTTATCCTCTCTCTAGATTTATCTTCGTCATATGTTGATGAGGTTTTGGGTGTTACATTATTTGTGTAATGTGCAGAGACTTGTTGATATGCTAGATGAGAAGTCACATTTACCTGCTGTACTACAATCTCTTGGATGTATTGCGCAGACTGCTATGCCAGTCTTTGAGACAAGGGAGAAAGAGATAGAGCAGTTCATAAAGAAAAACATATTGGAGCGCGGTCATGTATGTCTTCTTGAACTAATGCAAAAATTTGTGAACTGTTTACCTCTTCTTTTAGCATTCATCTAAGGCAAATTATTCTTTTCAGACATCAGAAGGT
>NW_017689453.1:5142-5840 GCF_001879085.1 Nicotiana attenuata
CCAGATAGTCAGTACTTTGAAGTAATTGACTAACTCAAGATAATGTTACCTAGTCATTTATGTTCATTTATCTAGGAGATCTTTTTTTCCCTTTCCTACTTCTGACAATCTAACATACGAGCTTGAATGTGACAGACAGATCAGCTGGATGTACGATTAAAAGCTGTGCACTTAATTGGGGATCTTTTTGCTCTGTCGGGATCTGCTATATCTGAAGCCTTTCAACCAATTTTCTTGGAATTTTTGAAGAGACTTACTGATAGAATAGTTGAGGTCCGAATGTCTGTTCTTGAACATGTCAAGGGATGTCTTCTGTCAAATCCAGTTAGACAAGAAGCGCCTCAGATCATCTGTAAGAATATTGGAAATCTTTATTTATTCATTTATTTATTTATTCAGTTGGTAATCTAATTGAAACATGTTCTAGCTGCCCTTCGGGACCGGCTGTTGGATTATGATGAAAATGTGCGCAAACAAGTTGTTGCCGTGCTTTGTGATGCGGCATGTAACACCCTTACGTCCATGAAGGTTGAAACGATTAAGCTGGTAGCAGAGCGCATTCGAGATAAATCTGTATGTAACTTGTCTAGTTTTAAGTGTCTAATTGACTTTGAAATCGACAATTAATGAATTCTTACTCCGTCTTCTGATAGCTTTGTTGTCTTATGTTATCAGTCGTTCTTGTTAAAAACTACGAC
>NW_017689454.1:0-852 GCF_001879085.1 Nicotiana attenuata
TTCCAACGAAATTCTTGCAAACAATTCCAACGAGAATTGTTAGAACCCAGAATATATACGGATTTTTCCCATTCCAGGTATGTTTAAGGCTATCCCTTCTTCTTTTTGGCATGATCCAAGTTATACAGAGAAATGAGCAAACGCACAGTTCTCATTAAACGACTCTATTAACGAGATGGGGTCGGGTTTTAAAAGTTAGAAAATAGGAGCCCCGACTCAATCTGCGATCGCATATGCCGGTGCTGTAGTCAATCTTGATTTCAATTCCTGGAAGCTCATTTCACAAGTATCGGACCGTTGGAACTTAACAACTTTCTGCGTCAATTTAGTCAATGGAGAGGCAACAGTAGAAAATCCCTCCACAAATCTTCTGTAGTACCCGGCCAAACCTAAGAAACTGCGAATCTCTGTTGGAGTGGTAGGTCAAGGCCAATTCTTTACTGCTGCAATCTTTTGAGGATCAACCATAATTCCTTCCCTGGAGACGACATGACCCAAGAACGTGACAGATTGAAGCCAAAATTCACATTTCGAAAATTTTGCATACAATTCGTGCTGTTGAAGAGTCTGCAGAACTGCCCTGAGATGGTCAGCATGGTCCTCCCAACTTCGGGAATACACAAGAATATCGTCAATGAACACTATCACAAAGGAGTCTAGAAAAGGCTTGGAGACTCAATTCATAAGATCCATGAAAGCTGCCGGGGCATTTGTCAGCCCGAAGGACATTACCAGAAATTCAAAGTGCCCATACCGGGTCCTGAAAGCTGTTTTTGGGATATCCTGCTCCCTTATCTTCAATTGGTGATACGCGGACTGTAAGTCAACTTTTGAGAAGCACTTGGCACCTTG
>NW_017689454.1:3978-5840 GCF_001879085.1 Nicotiana attenuata
GCCGCTTATTGAGTTGGCATATAATAATAGCTGCCATTCCAGTATTCAGATGGCTCCATACGAAGCTCTTTACGGACGGAAGTGTAGGTCGCCTATAGGGTGGTTCGATGTTGGGGAAACTGCATTAGTAGGACCAGAATTGGTACAACAGGCAATTTAGAAAATTAAGCTTATACAGGAAAGGCTATTAGCATCTCAAAGCCGTCAGAAGTCTTATGCGCATAATCGACGGCGAGACTTGGAATTTCAGGTTGACGATTGGGTATTCCTAAAGGTATCACCAATGAAGGCTGTTATGAGGTTCGGATAATGGGGAAAACTTAGTCCTCGATATATTGGACCATATAGGATCATACACAAAGTAGGCCATGTAGCATATGAGTTGGACTTGCCTTCGGACTTGGAGTCTGTACATCCAGTCTTTCATGTGTCTATGCTCTGTAAATGTATCGGAGATCCTTCCAGAATTGTGTCAGTTGACGATGTTCAGGTCACAGAGCAGCTATCATATGAAGAAACTCCCATTGCTATACTTGATAGACAGGTTTGGAGATTGCGAACTAAAGACGTAGCTTCGGCGAAAGTACTTTGCAGAAACAATAATGTGGAAGAAATGACCTGGGAGGCCGAGGAAGACATTAAGTCTAGATATCCCTACTTATTTCCTCCTCCAGACAAGGGTACAACTAAGACATCACAACCTTAAGGTACATGTACGGATTCTTATGTTAGTTATTGTCATTGGTCGTGTGAGGCCGTTGTCGTTATTAATGATTGTGGTCCTATGTGGCGTTGAATTATTGAGCATCTACAGGGAGAGATGGTAGTAGTGTTGTTATAAAGGCGACTCTGCCAAAGTTATATAGATCCCAGAGAATTAAACATTCAAGGAAGAATGTTTCTAAGGGGGGGAGGATGTTACATCTCGCGTTTTCGTACGTTAGTGTTTCGTCTTCAGTTAATTGACGTAGACTCGGGGTGAGATTATCTTGAGGTTAACATATTTATGCTATTTATTACAAGCGATAAGTAAGTGCTATGAAGGATAAAGGGTACATGAATTAAAGAAAACAAGTTTCGTTGAAGGTTGCCGATTTTGGATAAAATACAGGTCGAGCGATGATACCCGGTATTTATGGACTAGTACCATACAAGATACCATATGATCGTGATAGCATAATGTATAAAGTATATTAAAAATAAGTAATATCTTTAGGTAATTTGAGATAATTCTTGATTATGCGGGTAATTGGTTAATTATCGGATAACGGGACATTACCCGGTTAATTATTAAATTATGAGATAATATGTGGCAGCAAGGAAGCTCACAAAGCCAACGACTAAGTATTCCTATGAAAATTAGTGGCTATCTAACATCAACGTGTAAACACTCAAGGTGTATATAAAATTTGGTCTCTTTTAAAAGATTTCGTCATTCAAGAAAAGGCAAAAAGTTTCAATTGAGATATCATTATCCGTCAAAATGTTTGGTCTCTTTTAAAGTTAGTCTCTTTGAAAGCTTGGTTCATTTGGACAGAAAATAAAATATTGAACTATGAGTCTTTCTTTCTAATTCAAATATTCATGAACAGACGCTAAGCTTCAACTGAAAAAGCTTCCAACGAAATTCTTGCAAACAATTCCAACGAGAATTGTTAGAACCCAAGAATATTATACGGATTTTTCCCTATTCCAGGTATGTTAAGGCTATCCCTTCTTTCTTTTTGGCATGATCCAAGTTATACAGAAGAAATGAGCAAACGCACAGTTCTCATAAACGACTCTATTAACGAGATGGGGTCGGTTTAAAAGTGAAATAGGAGCCCGACTCAATCTGCGATCGCATATGCCGTGCTGTAGTC
>NW_017689455.1:0-768 GCF_001879085.1 Nicotiana attenuata
AGTGTTAAACAAGTCATGATGGTGCATTAGTGCTCATTTTTCATGTAAATTATCGACTCTTTCACTTGTGCTAATTAAATTTGAGGAAAAGGTTCAGTGCTGGATTATTAACTACAAAGAGCTAGCGTTGGTTATAGCCTTTTACATTTTATTTTCTCTCTTTTTTTTCCACTAGGCTTCAATTGCAGTCGTCTAATTAATTTCAGGACCATTTTTCACAATTATAATGGCGACACAGCGCTACATAAAAAATGGTCCATCGATTTTATATATTTTTTTGGGAAAATTTTCAGGAAAACTCGTAGCTGCTACCTTTGGGTGCGCAATGTGTAACCTGCTCACTGTGCAATAGCTCGCAAATTATACAGGAGATGTAAACCGCACTAGGCAAGCCCAGTGCGACAAGCTATGACTGGGGAGGCTGCTGGTGAAGGGAATCGTTCCGATGTCTCACATGTGGGAAAACCACTCACCCAACCTTCGCTACTTGCTAGTCCTATTGTAATTAAATTTAGCAGAAAAAATTGTCGTGTGATTATCATTGTCCGTCTTTAACATAAACTTTTAAATGAAATAATGACACTTATTTAGCAATATCCTTAAGAGAGAATTTTGTGGTTTTTCAACATGCCACATTATTTATGTAAGAGCAATTCATAAGGGTAAAATAAAAAAATATTAAAATACAAAACTTTATACATATAGAAGTATGTTGAATTTGGTTAGAAACGTAGTCAACAAAGAAAAGAAACGTACATATAAAACAAG
>NW_017689455.1:5223-5840 GCF_001879085.1 Nicotiana attenuata
TCGATCGAACAACGACAGGTTAACATTTCGACAAGTTCGAAATAACACCCTTAAGGCCAAAGGCCATCGGCAAAGAGAAGAGTTCAATTTCGATCGAACAACGATGGGTTAACATTTCGATAAGTTCGAAATAACACCCTTAAGGCCAAGGGCCATCGCTAAAGAGAAGAGTTCGATTTCGATCGAACAACGACGGGTTAACATTTCGACAAGTTTGAAATAACACCCTTAAGGCCAAAGGCCATCGCCAAAGAGAAGAGTTCAATTTCGATCGAACAATGACGGGTTAACATTTCGACAAGTTCGAAATACACCCTTAAGGCCAAAGGCCATCGTGAAAGAGAAGAGTTCGATTTTGATCGAACAACGATGGGTTAACATTTCGACAAGTTTGAAATAACACCCTTAAGGCCAAAGGCCATCGCCAAAGAGAAGAGTTCGATTTCGATCGAACAACGACGGGTTAACATTTCGACAAGTTCGAAATAACACCCTTAAGGACAAAGGCCATCGCCAAAGAGAAGAGTTCGATTTTGATCGAACAACGACGGGTTAACATTTCGACAAGTTCGAAATAACACCCTTAAGGCCAAAGGCCATCGCCAAAGAGAAGAGTT
>NW_017689456.1:0-617 GCF_001879085.1 Nicotiana attenuata
TGATATCATGAAACCAAGGCTTTCCGTCTGCTTCTTCTTTAACATGGGCACAGTAAGCTGGTTGATTATGGATTTTCACCGGAATGGGATCAATGAAATTCTTACCTGGGTGCTGTCTCATAGATGATAGGGTAGCCAATGCATCGGAGAACTCATTCTAGATTCTGGGAACATGTTGGAATTCTGTCTTCGTGAACCTCTTTCTCAATTCCTGTGCATGGTGAAAATCAGGTGTATCTTGGAATTCTTGGTTGCCCATTCTCCTCGTACCTGATGTATATGTAAGTCTGAATCTCCAATCACTAGCAGCTCTTGAACGTTCATGTCAATGTGCCATTTTGAGTCCTAAGATGCAGGAAAAAAAAATCTTTTTGGTGTTTCTCTAGACTAACTTCCCTCAAGAAAATTGTCTAAGGGATCCGTCATCAGGAAGAGCCTACATATTTTTCCATTATTTTTTCCGACTCAGTCCCTCAAGAACCCCGCCGAAAAGGATCCATCGTCGGGACGAGCCACTTATCTACTTTAAACTAATGATTCCTACTTAACACCAAAACTATCAAAGTCAAATCAAACAAAACAAAAGCAACATTCAAAATGATACAAACTCAATACAA
>NW_017689456.1:5310-5840 GCF_001879085.1 Nicotiana attenuata
GCTAAAAGGCTGGACTAATAGCCCTTAATGTCAGACATCGTCCACCCAAGTGCTCGCTTGTGCTCACGTAGCAACTAATCAAAACAACTTACTCTTCCTGCAATTTAGACAAGTCAGAAGAAACAATAACAGGTAAAGTGTCAGAGTCTAACCCAAATAAGACAGTATTAAAGGTGAGGTGGGAGAGGTTTAAGCTCCAGTTTTGGGGCTTCCTCAATGGACGACTTTGGAGGAGGTCCGTCTGGCCTATTCAAAGGCTCAAAGGGGTGTATCCCTTGAATGTACGCACAAGATGTATCTAAGATGTGCATCATCTCCTCAACCTCATCATCACTCCCCAGGCTATCAAACAACATAAGTACTTTCTCTAGAGAATCGTCTAGTTATACACTCGGATCATGAATTTGCTGATCAGCCTCAACAACAGATATCATTGAGAGCTCCTCATAGTGGCAGGGAAGTTGGATTGCTTTGTAGACATTAAAAACTGCTTCCTCGTTATCTACCCTTAAGATCATTTTTCCCTCCCT
>NW_017689457.1:0-882 GCF_001879085.1 Nicotiana attenuata
ACGTTAGTGAACGGGGGGGGGGGGGTGAACGAGATCGGAGATAGTTTTCAGTTTTAAGGATAACAAGAAAGCGGTCAAGTCAATAATAGAAAGGCCTCGATGGGAATCAGTTATCATGACAAGTGAAGGAGCAACAGACCTCAAGGCCGAAGCCAGTGTTTAAGCCAAGAAAGAACATCATATACATTGAGTTGGGGCAATAGACGTGCTTTGGGATTCATATGAGACATAAAGGTTAGAGAGATGCCAGTTCATGCAATGCAACAAATAAAGGATATCGGGTCTGAACGGAGAAAAGGTATTTTATGTGATGAGGATGACAGAGAAAGGGGTTAGTCCACAAACAAGCAAGGTCTTCGAGTGGAAATCAGTCATCTTGGCAAATGCAGAAGCAGCCGCCCTCAAAGTTCAAGGCCACAAACTAACCACCACATTTTAAACTCACAAGTTTTCTCTGTTTGAAACAGGAACAAAGCAGTGCAAGAAAGTTGGTTCAACAATAAGAAAAAAAAGAAGAAAAGAAAGAAAAAGAAAAAGGAAGAAGAGGAGAGCCGACAAAAGGGAAGTTTCTCAAATCTTTGCCCTTGCCTGTCTTGCTAGTGTGCATAAAATGCTGCCATTGCTTTTCACATTTTTTTCCTCCTAGGATAAAAAGTCCTAGTCTGATGAATTTTCCTCCAGATGAAAACCTAGTCTGATGAATTTTCTCCTAGGATCTACATCTTAGTCCGATGAATCTTACTCCTAAGATAGAAAACCTAGTCTGATGAACTTTCTCCTAGGATCAAAATCTTAGTCGGATGAAACTTTCTCCTAAGATAATAAGATAGAAGACCTAGCCTGATGAACTTTCTCCTAGGATCAAAATCTTAGTCTGATGAA
>NW_017689457.1:5143-5840 GCF_001879085.1 Nicotiana attenuata
TTTACGTCCGTTTTGGTGGACTATATTGCGTTAGGTAATTTACGGTTTGTAGTTAGTAAGTTTTGACTACTAATTAATTTAAGTTCGGTTGTTACTAAGTTTAGAAATCTATTATTAGTATAGGTGTTGGTATTAATATTATAGTTTAAATTACCTAAGGTAAAAGCAAATGAATTACGTTTTCTTAGACATATACATTCCAGGTATAAGTAGTAAAAATGAGACTCAAAGTCAGCTTATAAGGTTTAAAATCAGATTGTTAATGGTTTTTACATGTTTCAGTGAGTCTTACTCCATTTAATTGCTGTATGTATTGAATTGGCAAATTGATCTGTTTCAGTTCTAAAAAATAATCACCTATGACTATAGTATAGAAGTCAGGAAAAGAAACTAAAAATTCAAGTGTTAAGTTGTGTGTCCAACTGGAATCGAATCTGAAATTTACAATGCCTATTGAATTGAATTTGCTTGCTGGGATAATTTGAACCATGGGATTTGGAAAAGTCATAACTGGACTCTGCTCCCTTGGTCACACTGGGCTCAAACGTAAAGCCCAGATAATTGCAATCCGCTTCATAGCTGAATACAGACTCCTCGAGTCCAGTTCAATCTCAATTTGGGCCCCTGAACAGGCCCACGATCTGATGGACCCTCATCCAGACTCTATTAAAATTCATTATTTTGGAATTGGTTTAAG
>NW_017689458.1:0-5840 GCF_001879085.1 Nicotiana attenuata
AAGACGACTTAGGTACTATTCCTATCCCTAATCGCCAAATACCCCCCCCCCTCCCTCCTACCCCCCTCCTTACCCCCCCCCCCCCCCCCCCCAGAATTAAGATCTTGCTCTACTCAATCTTATATGCAATCTAGAATATCTTCTCCCGAGTTCAATCCTATATTCGTAGATAGATTTCAATTGGTGATCAAACAATCAAATAATTAAGCGCAAGATTGAATAAATAAACCAATATGATAAAATAATAATAACAATTCAAGCTTCAAACTACAATATTCATGTAGCACCCAACAACTCTAGAACTAATAAACTATGAGATTAAAGGAAGAGAAGAGGAGAAAAACTAGTTGAAAGCCTCATCCAAGTGTTGTGTGTCTTCCTCCACGTCAATTCTCCTTCAAAGTATGTTCGATCTCCTCCAAACTAGATTTAGAACTTCTTTTATATGAGTTGGGACTATGTAGGACCAAAATAACCTTGTCCTGAACAAAATAGGGAAAGTCCCGCCCCGACGTCCAGACCAGCGCGAGGGGCTGGCCTTAGCGCCGAATTCAGAACGCCTGGTCTTTCAATTGTCTTTCCCGAGTAAGTTTTTGCCTTCATTTGTATTTGAGATTTTTACATTCCTATGCCACATAGGAAACCTTATTACCCTCAATGTTTAAGGTTTGACNAAACAAAAGCACCGGAGCACAAAAATACTACGTAGTTTGTTAGCCCCTTTACATTTTGTCAGTCAAAAAATAGGGAACTAAAAAAGTCAAAACATGGTCAAAGCTAATTACAGGAGTTAACTTTTTTTCCTACCAAAAAAAGGTTAAGCGAACAGCTAGCTTTAAGAGAGTGAATTGGAGTTGAGATCCCATCAAAACATCTATGATTCCTCTCATTCCACAGGCATCAGAAATAACTGCAGGGATCATCGCCAAGATCTTCTTGATGGTCTTGTCAACTCTCCATAGCTCCAGCTTGCATATGCTTCACTTATATGCTGTGGCATGACCCTCTAAATACCAAAGATTGGAATAGTACATATTCCATAATTTCTTGGCCACTCTACTACGGAAGAATAGGTGGCTGACTGTCTCAAAACTGCTTTGACACATATAGCATCTGTTAACCAATTGAAATCCCCTTCTGTTGAGGTTGTCTTGTGTTAAACAGGCTTCCGTAAGAGCAATCCAGCTGAAGCATATGGCCTTGGTAGGCAGTTTGGTCTTCCAGATTAGTTTCCAAGGCCAGAAATCCAATTATATTTGATTCTGAGAACATAATAGCTGGTCAAAATGCTGTTGTGTCCCCTGATCATTCTGTCAGCCTCAGTTTCATCAATGGTGCACCTCTCCATACTTGCTAGCTGTTCTAACAGACTATGTATTTCCCAATCCTGAACATATCTTCTGAATAAAACATTCCAGCTATTCCCAACATCTGTTTTGGCTTTTGAGCAATAGAGGAATTCTTATCTTGGGCAATCTGAAACAAATTTGGGTATGCCTCCATTAATGGAGTATTGTTTAACCACTTATCCTTCCAGAAACTAATGTTTAAACCATTCCCTGCTTTGAAAGATACCTGACCAAAGAATCCGTTTTCGCAGCTTCTGATGTGTTGCCAAGGACCAACCCCGTGATGCAGTAGATGTTTTTGTTCTCCTGTTGTCCCTTCTACTGTGTTTAGCAGAACAATTATTTCCTTCCAAAGGCTTGTCTCATCTGTACCAAACCTCCATAGCCATTTCATGAGCAGATTTTGCTGTATAAGGCCAAGTCTCTAATACCCAGTCCGCGATTGCTTTTTGATTGTGCGACTTTGGACCATTTGATAAGATGGTATTTGTGAGAGCTGCTGTTTCCTTCCCAAAGGAAGTTCCTCCTGATCTTGTCTAGCTGCTTAAGTACCTTGCTAGGAATGAGGAACAGTGAAGGGAACTCTTTCATCCATAGTTTTCTGTACACCTCATGTATACTAGGCATATTTTGGCAAATTAAATATTTTACTAGTCGGTAATTAAAAGAAGTGTCCCTCACTTTATTGTATCTTGTTAAGAGGGATAAAATCCCAGCCAGGAGAGGATTTCACACTGAATTTGGATACCTCCTCAAGATCAGTGGGCCCTTTGTGATATCCCTTTTTAACTGTTACACTGCTTGAGTCTGTTGTTAATAGATTGAAATCTCCTATTTCTCACTTACAGTTAAAATCTCCTATTTTTTTTATGGGAAGGCGACCAGCTTCAACAGTTACGCTTGCCCTGCTAATCATCCTTGTGGGGTTTGGATGTCTAACTCAGCCTTTAGATGCTTGCAGCTCCTTTTTGTTTTTTTTGATTTGCACCGGATGTCCGAGTCTCTAAGAGCCCCGACTAATCCCGGGGGTGCACAGGCCCTCGGCAAGGAGTTTCCCGCAAGTGCACCACGGTTAATTCAGGTTTTACCCAGTCCAATGGCCCTCAGAAATTGTTTGCACCCAGTGGGTTTCGAACTTGAGACCTTGAAAGGGAGCAAACCCCAAGGCTCAAGTCTATTGCCACCAGGCCAACCCCTGAGGGTTCCTTCAGATGCCATTTCTAGAACAGCAAGAAAAGAATTAACCTCTGGTTCATAAAGTTAACATCCAGAACACCACACGGCAAAACCTTAATCAACCAGCAGTCACTTCAGTTCGAATTTCAACAGCCAATTTAGAGAAATAGCTGCTCTGATGACTAAATGTTCACATATATGGTAGTCATGACAGGTCCAACACGAAATGAAATAACAAAAATCAGATTCATAAATTATAAAATTACATGAAAGAGGAGGGATGCACACCGGACTACTCATTCCGATATGAGATTCATATATTCTCAGTGACTTTGGTTTCTTTGGCCGTGGATGTTGGAATACATACTTCTCCTACAAGGAATTGAAAACGAATCATAACATGAAAACAAATGACAGAAATAAAATTGAGTTTGTAAGGATGCAGAAATTAGCAAGGGAATACAAGCACCTACATAGGAAAGAAAAGCAAAGCTTCTAGCTCACAGACTGCTGTGCAAGACACTACTAAATAAGCTAATCAACAAACCAACTGGACAAATATACCGGAGAACATCAAAAAGAAGAGATCGTAGAAGACTATTAATGTATGCTTGCCAGGGACTAGCTCAAATCCATACGTTAACATGTCAGCATTTTTTGTGCTTTTTCATTGGAACTCTACGCCACACAAATCCTAGCTTATCAACATATTCTTTTTTCTTTTTTTATGACGGCTATTCCACCGGGTATATCTCCCACCAGTATTAAGTGACTATTCCGCCAACTTATCACTTAGTTTATTGCTAAATAAATATGAGATCAAGCTGATCTTAGGAAAGAGATCACTCTAATTGCTCAATGATTTCTCGGAAAGAATCTCTTTATATGAAAGGATTCTGAGTTCAGACAGCAAAGGTGGTCTAGTATTTCTCTAGGTCCAAATATTGCACCTTGAAGCTATAGCTTGAAATGTGTTTTGTAAGGAAGCTGAAGAAACGGTTAAGCATATAGTTGTTCAGCGTGAACACGTAAACAAGTGTTGGACGATCATATTTGGGCTTGAGGCATGAGTATGTTGTGTGGCTCGTGTCATATTCTGTCTAGGATTCCCTTCCATTTAGGCTCGCTATTTTGGGGGTGGAGAGGGAAAGATATGGCTACAGTATAAAATGCTTATTAAGGTGCATTTGGTTGTAAAGAAATAAGAAAGCTTTCAGCAGACAAAATTTGCTATTAACAGGTTGCAAATCCCAGTGTATCTCAATGATTTAGTCTGGCAGCTTGGAAAAACTAGCAAAAAACCATGAAGACTGCTGGAGCTTATTTTTTTCCCCTATGCACCTGTTATCCATGGTTTAGAGCCTTCTCCTCTTAAACTCAGATAATTGATGCTCAATAAAGTTCCATATTCAAATAATTCATATTTTTCTAATACAGCTCGATTGTAAAACCTTATATATTGTAGCATTTTGGTGCAAACTGGTCGTTGCACATGATTAGATGCAATGCTAGACACAACAGGGGATTTGCACAATTGTAACTACGCTTGTTGCACTGGCTTAATGCAAGTATTTATAAAGCATCATATTACTTATAATTAAAAAAAAGAATATTATACAAGTGGATAGCTGATAGCATACTCCTTAAGTAATTCGATCGTCTCGTATTTCTACAATTATTTTTTTAGTAGCAATTTTTATTTATTTCCAGTAAAACCCATTTGGCCATTTCAATTACTATCCAAACAAAAGAATAATGGCAAACTTAAATGCAGCCACATGTGAATTTTCCAGCATGGGTTTTCACATATGAGTTCAAACTAATAAAGATTTTCCATTCCATTGAGTGTGACCATCTCATTTAAAAGCTTAAGCTATTATAAAGGGCATCTTTAATTTATTTAATTAAGTCTTCAACATGCCCCTTCATGTGCGGGTCTACTTCTTTTTCATGTGCCAAGCACGAGGAAATTTTTCCTGATAATGAGTGGTGGTGAGACTCGAACCTAGGACCTCTACCTACTCTGCTACCATGTGGGAGTGTGTGAAAATCTCATCTAAAAGCTAAAGTTGTTCGAGATAGACACCTTAATTTATTTAATCATGTCTTTACCACATTCCTTTGTATGATGAACCAAATACAAGTCCATATATTGGCAATTAGCAACAACAGAGAAAAGAGTGTAACCTCTTCGGGTGGATCATAGTATATTCCATTGTATGGAATTTCACCAGGAGGCTGTACAGAGAACTTGATCCAAGCAGGAATGGAATCCTTAACACCTGATGGAGTGTCCATACGTATCTACATTTTCAGTATATTAGAGTAATATTAGTAAATAGTGGCATAGAACCACAAGGATCAGACACAGACGATAAACTATGATTATATTATGAAACAAGCACAGTGAAAATATATGCTATATACATTATGGAGATGATGAATTACAATTAAATCGCTCTAGACCTAGAACATTAGATACAAACCTAGAAAATCAAAATATTGTATATTCATTGTCACTAATCTAGAATTGAATAATTAAGAAATTGAATCAGGGAATAACTTTTGAAAGCTCATTCATAGATGAATATTTAGTTTGTTCTTTTTGGAAGGGGTGGGTTGGGGTGTCTGTGTGACTGAAAGAGAGAGCGAGAGGGGAGATAGAGACACTATAAACTTTGTTAAAACATATCTCCTTGAAAGAGTTTGCAGCCAGCACTTATCAGGCTTAGAAGTGAATAGACCTATATAACTTAAAAAGAATCTTGAACACTAAAAAATAATACACTTTAATATTTGATTTTAATATTAAAATACACCTAACACCAACACCGCGTATCCTTTTTCTTCTTGGGGATGAGAGTAGGATATCAGTTACATTGCTTCTTCTTTTTTCTTTAAAAAGCAATAATTATGTTTTGTTTTCAATTTAACTCAGAAATACTATTACTACATGAAACACAATAGCAATAAGTTCTACTTCTAATTAAATTAAAGAATCTTTTCATGAATTTGCTTTTTATAGTCTTATACATAAGTAATATAAGATTGATTGATTTATTAATAACACTAGCTGGAGGTTTTCCTAAATTACGTATATGGCATCTCTAAACAAATGTAAAAGACTTTTACCATACTTGTATACGGTAAAAATCGGGGCTACCCGATTTCACTATTTAATCAAGACTCGGACGTTGCATTGGAGAGCTGAGACATTGAGCGAAATCGAAACCTCTTTCTAGATCGGGGTTAGTATCAATCAAAGCCAGAAGAGATATACTTCGAGTAATATCGAGATAGCTTTGTGACGGAAAT
>NW_017689459.1:0-822 GCF_001879085.1 Nicotiana attenuata
AGTATGCCAGTCCAAGGCTGCCCCAGCCAGGCTCTCACCGAAATACGCCATCATCAAGTCATCTTTCTCTCCAACAAATCTCATTTCGTTGCAATAGACCCTCAGGCGGGCTACCGGATCTCCACGCCCACCATACAAGTTAAATTTTGGCATTTTGAACCCCGCGGGCAGGCGGACGTCATGGGGCACAATCAGTTCTTTGCAAGTCATGCTACCCTGGCCTCCCATTCTTCGCTTGTCCCTTAAGGACAGTTCTATGCTTTTCAGCTTCCTGGGCGTCCCATCTCGTCCTTCTCTTCCTGTAACCTTTTCATTCCTATCATGAAGCTCATTCCAGGAGCTCTTCTTGTATGAAGCAAGGACCCTGTGGGCAACCTCTGGAGGGTGATATTGGGCATTACGAGCTTTGAGTGGGTATTCATTGTTTGGGGTAGTGGATATGACAAGAGGGCAATATTGGGGAGAAGTAATTGGAGGATGAGTGATGGAGCTACTAGGGCCACATAACATTGATCAACACTTGTCAACAGAGCTCGTCCAAATGAACATAGCTATAGAGATAGCTCATCAATCTGACTCTATTTATTCCCACACGCCTAACTCACCCAATAACATGCAATTTGAATCTTCCACAAAAGATTTGCAATCATTCCCCCCTTCAAATCAGCTTTCCCCATCTACTTTAAAACACACCACACTAAAAGACAATGCCAAATCTATTACTGCCTTTAAAAAAGCGGAATCGCTTGGCATTACTAACTCATAGAGTGCCCAGACATTCCCTCCAACTCCCCCCTATGAACAATCACACAACCCCATGCA
>NW_017689459.1:5214-5840 GCF_001879085.1 Nicotiana attenuata
ATCCCTTCTTCTACTAGCTCCCCCATTTTTAATACATCATTGAAAGGCTTTCCCAAGGCCGGGATCAAATGACTGAAGTAGGTGGGTCCCTGGGCTTGTAGAAAAAGCTCAACCATTTCTTCTTCGCCAATCGGGGGACTGACTCGAGCAACTTGCTCCCTCCATCTGAGCCCAAACTCGTTAAAGCTTTCCTCCAGCTTCTTTTCCATCTTAGATAGCGAGGAACGGTCTGGGGTAACACTTGATTTGCATTGAAAGTATCGGACAAAGTCTTGAGCCATGTCACCCAATGTAAGCCACTTATCACCACTTGACGAGTATGCCAGTCCAAGGCTGCCCCAGCCAGGCTCTCACCGAAATACGCCATCATCAAGTCATCTTTCTCTCCAACAAATCTCATTTCGTTGCAATAGACCCTCAGGCGGGCTACCGGATCTCCACGCCCACCATACAAGTTAAATTTTGGCATTTTGAACCCCGCGGGCAGGCGGACGTCATGGGGCACAATCAGTTCTTTGCAAGTCATGCTACCCTGGCCTCCCATTCTTCGCTTGTCCCTTAAGGACAGTTCTATGCTTTTCAGCTTCCTGGGCGTCCCATCTCGTCCTTCTCTTCCTGTAATCTTT
>NW_017689460.1:0-794 GCF_001879085.1 Nicotiana attenuata
AGTTTGAGATAAGAAATCATTTTTTATTTGTGATAAGCGATAACATACAACGGATAATATTACCTAACTCGAATCTCAATAAGTAAAGTCAAATATAAGAATATTGAATAATAAAGTTTTCTGAGCAACATAGTAAAATATTAAACATATAATAAAATTTCTCATATAAAAAGTTTTTATTAATTAAAAGAATAGAAGAAAAAATATTTTGTTATAAGTTTAAATACAAAATAAAGAATTATTAAACATTAGATAAAGAAATAAATGAGGAAAACTAAAATATCATAGTATAAAAAATAGGCAGAATAGCCTAGGAGACACTTGTATTTGTTCCGGTTTGTCATCCCGGTCCCTACACTCCATAAAGTTTCATCCAGACACTTCATCTTAATCAAAACAAGACTTTTAAACACCTCCGAAATCGTGTGATGCTCACTTGCTTGACATGGATGACAAATCAGCATCCACATCAGATTATATACCAAAATAATATTATTTAACAAAATTTTAATTTCATAAACAAAAAATAAAATAAAAAAAGCAAAAAATTAAAATTAAAATGAAAGTTAAAGAAAATCCCTCTTCCCTTCTTCAAAACCCACCCCTCAACCTTCTTAAAACAATAACCCACCTGTCATGGCTCCTCCACCATGAGTACGAGGAGGGGGGCGACATAGGACCTTTGAGTTTTCTCTCCCTCTCTCCACCCAGTGGCCATTCTGTTAGTCATAGAGAAATGAGGAAACAGAATTTAGAAGCTCCATTGTTGGACCCTTCTCCTGCTAGTTTCAATA
>NW_017689460.1:2010-5839 GCF_001879085.1 Nicotiana attenuata
GCACGGTTAAGTTCGTAGTATGTTGTTGAGTTAGTGTGTGTGATTGGTTAGGAGCCCCGAGGGCTCGGGAGTGATTTCGGAGGTGTTCGGAGTAGTTTTGGAGTTAGGAAAAATTGCAGAAAATCTGCTGTTGGTGCACAGTAATTCCCTTCTTCGCGATCGCACTCACCCTATCGCGTTCGCGTAGCTTTGAGCTCTTCCTCCTTCGCGTTCGCGTTCTGGCCAACGCGATCGCGATGCTTTGCTGTTTCCTCCATCACGTTCGCGTCTCCTGATATGCGTTCGCGTAGGCCAACTTTGGACCCTAGAATTTTTCCTCTTCGCGTTCGCACTTCTCCACTCCCGAACGCGATGGTTGTCAATTTCTGCCCTTCGCGAACGCGACCCTACTGTCGAGAACGCGTAGGGTAATTTCACCCAGTGATTTTTAAGTCATAAAAACAGAACAGTGTCGGGTTTTATTCAAAAAATACACGAACCTTTTCTTCTCCAAAGCTTCTAGGCGATTGTTAGGGCATTTCTTCATCAAAGCTTCTTGGGTAAGTATTGTTTAACTTGTCTCCTTCATTTTCCATCATCATTTATCAAATTCCTAAGCTCAAATCATGTAATCTAGGGTTGAAATTGGGGAAAATGGGTAGAGTTAGGGCTTTTCAATTTTCTTTGATTTAGACCTCGTTTTGGGGTCGAATTTGAAAACAAATTGTATATCCAGGCTCGTGGGGGAATGGGTGATACGAATTTGGTCCAAACCTCGTGTTTTGACCAAGCGGGCCCGGGGTCGATTTTGGAATTTTTGGAAGAAAGGTTGGGAATCTATATTTAGGCATTGGGTTTGATTTGTTTAGCTATTATTGATATTATAAAGTCGTTATTTCTTAGATTTGATTGAGTTGGAGCCGAATTCGAGAGGGAAAGCGGTCGTTGTGGATTGATTTAGCCGTGGAAGTTGAGGTAAGTGTTTGGTCTAACTTTGGCTTGAGGGAATAGGAGTAGAGTCTTATTTGTTAATTGCTATTTGTCGAGTACGGTGTATAGGCATGGTGACGAGTATCTATACACTGGTGTCGAGCATGACCGTGAGTCCTGAATTGCTATATTACCGAATTCTTAATTGTTGGTTATGAGGACTTGGTTGGAATCTTTGACACTGAGCATTGATTTAATTGTGTTAAGTAGAAATTGAGTAAGTTTGGTTATAGCTGGATTCTCCCTTGCCGGGATAGTTTATTGTATTATCTTGTTCCCTTGCCGGAATAGTTTATTATATTATCTTGTTCCCTTGCCGGGATAGTTTATTATATTATCTTGTTCCCTTGCCGGGATAGTTTATTATAACACCTTTCTCCCTTGTCGGAATTATTTTGTGTATTGTGTTGAAAGAAATGGGAACGTGTGGCACGCCGACCACGAGATAGTATGAAATGGGATCGTGTGGCACGCCGACCACGAGATACTATGAAATGGGAGCGAGTGGTACGCCTACCACGTGATACTATGAAATGGGAGCGAGTGGTACGCCTACCACGTGATACTATGAAATGGGAGCGAATGGTACGCCTACCACGTGATATTATGAAATGGGAGCGAGTGGTACGCCTACCACGTGATATTATGAAATTGGATCGAGTGGTACGCCTACCACGTGATATTATGAGAAATGGGATCGAGTTGCACGCCAGCAACAAGAGGAAATTGAAACAAGTGAAAGTGGTTCGTTTTCCCTTATTCTGTGTTAGAAGAAATCAGATGTAGTTTCTTTGTTATTCCCGATATTCCGTTTTATCTGCTACCCCATAAGCATGTTCCCCTCCCAGTTTTAATTTTTTACTTTTCGCTATTATTTTGTTGTACTTGTATATATATCTGCACAGATTTATCTGGTAGTCTGGTCTAGCATCGTCACTACTTCGCCGGGGTTAGGACAGGCACTTACCAGCACATGGGGTCGGTTGTGCTGATGCTACACTCTGTGCTTTTTTTTGCACAGATCCAGGTGTTGGAGCAACATTTGAGTAGCAGTAGCATTCTGGGAGCGAGCTTTCAGTCCGGGGACATTCGAGGTAGCCCTGCTGACGTCCGCAGGCCCGGAGTCCCTTTCTATTTTAGTCAGTTTGTTGTCATTTGTACCGAAGCAGACAGTTCTATGTTTCATTCAAACCTTGTATTTAGTATTCTCTAGTCGTTCGTGAGTATTGTGACACCAGTCTTGGGTAGAGGATTTTGTTAAACTTCCGCATTTCTTTCAGTTAATTATATTTAAGACTTCCGCTTTATCATATTATGTTTTGTTTTCATTAAATGGACGATAATTGCTAAAAGAAGTAAATTGAGTTGGCTTGCCTAGCTCCTATTAGTAGGCGCCATCACGACTCTTGAGGGTGGGAAATCCGGGTCGTGACAAGTTGGTATCAGAGCACTAGGTTACATAGGTCTCACAACTCACGGACAAACTCGGTAGAGTCTGAGGGATCGGTAGGGAGACGTCTGTATTTATCCCCAGAGGCTACAGAGTTAGGAAAGTTTCACATTTATTCTTTCTTGTCGTGCGGTTCTATTTCTCAAGTACCAATTGAATTTCTACTCTGTTCTTCCGCAGATGGCGAGGACACGCGCTTCTTCATCTACCGCTCAGCAGTCCGAGTCCCCAGCAGCAGCTCCGGTGGCGGAGCCTCAGGTTGATTTGGAGGAGGAGGTTCCCGCCCCAGCAGTCACGGTGGGCCCAGCTCATGTCCTAGAGGGGTTCATTGCCATCCCAGTTCTTCAGGACGCTCTAGTCCGATTGGTAGGCTTCGTGGAGAGCGTCATTCGAGCGGGTTTGCTTCCAGGAGTTCAGCCAGCGGTGGCAGGTCAGCCGGGCACAGTGGCTCAGTCCGGGATTGAGATCACTTTTCAGGAGGCGGCCGATGTGGGCCGTAGAGTTGAGAGGGTTTTGCCACAGGGAGGTGGTCATGGGTCGCATAAGAGGCCACGTCGTGCAGGCAGATTCAGTGGTACCTCGTCTGGAGGTAGAGGTTCTTATGGTAGAGGCCATCCTCTTAGGCCCTTTCAGTCAGCTCTCCAGGTCGCTCATGGTACTTCAGGTGGTCATTCAGGTCGACAGGGTCAGCCTCAGTTTCCTCAGCTGCAGCGTTCGTGTAGATGTTATGAGTGTGGTGAGTATGGTCACAACAGGAGGGTTTGCCCGAGGTTGAGGGGTGCTCAGCCGCAGCAGACGAGGTCTTGCCATGCTTGTGGTGATCCGAGGCACATTGTCAGATTTTGCCCTCGAGCTTTGAGTAGCTCTCAGTATCAGAGTTCTCGTACTAGGATTCGGGCACCAGAGGTTCCTCAGCCTGCCCAGCCAGTTAGAGGCGGTGGCAGAGGTGTTAGAGGTGGAGGTAGAGGTCATAGAGGTGGAGTTTAGGTCGCCAGAGGTAGAGGCTAGCCAGCAGCCAGGCCAGAGGCTGAGTCTTCAGATGCAGACATTACAGGTACCATTCTGATTCGTATTAGAGATGCTTCAGTGCTATTTGACCTTGGGTTTACGTATTCGTACGTGTCGTCCTATTTTTGTACCGTACTTGGTCATGCCTAGTGATGCTTTGAGTATTCCTGTTCATGTATCTACACCGGTGGGTGATTCTATAGTGGTCGACCGAGTGCATCGTTCCTGTGTGGTAGTGTTTGAGGGTCTTGAGACCCGTGTTGATTTATTGCTCTTAGACATGGTGGATTTCGAAGTTATATTAGGGATGGATTGGTTGTTCCCGTATCGTGCTATCTTGGATTGTCACGCCAAGACCGTGACCTTGGCTTTACCAGATTTGCCCTGTTTGGAGTGGAGAGG
>NW_017689461.1:0-758 GCF_001879085.1 Nicotiana attenuata
TTTCCCTGCAACCTAGTAGTAGGTTGCTTAGGAGAGAGCTCAGGAGTGGCTACTGGCCTCCTTTTGGCAATGAACGCATCTAGAGCCACATTGTCCTGATCTTCTTCATCACTAGACTGCATGGCAGGAGCCAAAATTTCCAAAGGCTCAACATCAAAGTGAGGAGAAGGAGCAGGGTCAAAACTAACCTGGGAAGAGGATTCTTGACCTGGTTCCTTAAGAGAGGGGTCAGGTCCTTCAAGAAGGGTCCAGTAGTTTCTTCTGGTGCAGGATTTTCAAAAAGCACAACAGTTCCTTCTCCCACCAATGACAGAGTCTCTTCTCCCTAAGACTTAGACATAGTAGGGGTGACTCTATAGACTATTCCATCAGCATATATAGTCAGTATGCTTTCTATGGCCCCTTTTTCTGAAGATTCCAAAGATGCAATGAATTTCGAGACATGAGTACTTAAGGATTGATCAATACCCACTTCTGAGAGCTTTTCTACCTGTGGAGTCTCACTCTGATCTCCATCTTTGTTTTACTCTATGAGAATCTCAAGCGATAGAGATGGAAAGATATCGAGTTTGGGGGTTTTTGAGTTCTCAACACTTAGAGGGAGAGAAAGGTCTGAGGGGGTAATGGAGAAATAGAGTGTGAAGGAGAATCAGGTTTAGGAGTATCATCTGCAGTGGTGGTAGAAAAAGGGAATGGTAAGAGGTATTTCACGAGAGATAGAGGAGTCAAGGGGTTTTTCTTGGGGGTTTTCTTAGGAC
>NW_017689461.1:4870-5839 GCF_001879085.1 Nicotiana attenuata
TTCTATTACTAGTCATTTTTTTCTAGTTTAGAACAACCTTTTTCATTTTCCAGTATTACTTATGGTTTCCTTCAGATCAACCACATAAATTACCAAGTCATCTCTAGTTTGTTCAGCATCTCCTAACTCTATGGTTATGTCATACTTATCATCTACAAGACTATGATAGGCATCAATTAACACATTTGCTAATGACATATGTTTCTCGGGAGAGTAGGATTTCAGATTTCTCTGAATATCCCTAAAGTTTACCTCATCATTGTCATCATCTTCATCATTGTCTGATTGAGCTATCAAAGCAAATATTGAATCATATTCATTTGCTTCGCTTTCAACAGCCATCATAGAACTATCACCTGCATTAGTTTCTTCTTCTGACTCACTGGAGGAATCTCCCCATGCTGCAAGAGCTTGCTTCACAACATTGTCAGCGGCGTTCTTTCTTTTAAAGCATTTGTCGGGAACCGGGTTCCTCTTGGCTGCTTTATAAGAGTTGTACTTGAAGTGTTCTTGCTTTAGGAGAGGGAAATCATAGATAAAATGCCCTGGCTTTCCACATTTATGACAAAGGTCATAATTCTTTGGTCTGCTGGAACTGCCTCTCTTTGGTATCCCTCCATTTCTTCTGACCATTTTCTGAAACCTTCGGGCTAAGTAGGCCATGTCATTGTCCTCCTCACTTGAGTCATTGCTTTCAGCTTTGAGTACCAGGTTTCCTTCTTTGGTTCTCTTCTTTCACTGTCTTTCTTCTTCTTCATTTTGTAGGTTTTTAGATTTCCAACTAGCTCATCTATGGTCAGCTCCTACAAATCCTTTGCTTCAGTAATGGCATTCACTTTACTCTCCCATGAACTGGGCAAAACACTAAGAATTTTCCTTATGAGCTTGTTCCTGGGAACGATTTCACCAAGCGAGTGTAGCTCATTTATGATGGAAGTGAACCTTGTGTGCATGTCTTGAATTGATTCA
>NW_017689462.1:0-654 GCF_001879085.1 Nicotiana attenuata
GAATACACAAGGAGCAGAATTAACTAATCCACTTGTTTATGCAGTTTTACAAACTACGGAATGCACAAAAAAACTGTTGCCCTACTCAGATGACCTTCAGTTTGCAGACATGCCTACAACCAGAATGATCATGTCAGCCTGTGCATGTCAACATTGTTACGTGACATCATAATTTCCGTATAACAATGTCAATTGGAAATGGGTTAATCACAAAACTGCATAAGGTAAAACATTTTGGCTAGCAAATCAAAACCCATAAACAAGAAGAAAAAAAAAAACTCTTTAAGAATTAAAAGGAAACAGCCTCTTGTAACCTACCCTTGGTAGTGGCTACAATCTGGGGCTCCGACTCCTAATCAACTGTGAATTTCATACGTGTCCCTCACCATAGAACAAAGTCACACGATAGAAAAAGAAAGAAAGTAAAGTTTCTTAAAGCCTTATAGCCTCTAGAAGATAAGTACAAACGTCTTCATATCAATCTTCAAGACTCTACTAAGCTTGCTCACAACTCGTGGGACATATGCAACCTAGGGCTCTGATCCAAACTTGTCATGACCCAAAACCCCAACCTATCGAGGTCGTGATGACATCTAACACTGCTTGCTAGGAAAGCCAACACACAATAGAAAATACGAAAGAATTTACATAATG
>NW_017689462.1:5007-5839 GCF_001879085.1 Nicotiana attenuata
AATTTATATTGGACTCAAAAGAAGAGCCAATTCACATAGCAGACACACAAGGAATAGAAAATCATCTTACTTTAGACAGGGAAATTGGAAATAAACTCAGAAGTAGCACCTCCCAATTCCAGATCCAAAAGGTTGAATTGCGATGCATTTATCCCACGTCCACTGTTTGCCACTTCACCAAAATCCCATCCTTCACCATATCTGAAAAGAAAATGTCATTAAGAATCAACTTATAAAAAGGAAACAGAGAATCAATGTAAAGTTCAAGAACAACTCAAAGTACTTAAAGGATCATGCTTTAATAATGGTTACAGGCATAGAAGATGTAACCTTGTAGGGACAAGGTAAAACTACTACCGAAAATGACATATTTAGTAATCAGGATTACAAAAATTAGGATAGATAATCAATGGTAACAGTCCTTACATATAAATACTTGGTCCATCTACGCCATTTTTATCTTTCGACAAGCTATTCAGCAATGACTTTGCCTTCACCTGCATTAAAAGACACGAATATCATATTGTTAGCACACCTAGCTTTGAGTACCACTAATTTGAAAGAGCCAATTAATCACAAATTCGAATACACAAGGAGCAGAATTAACTAATCCACTTGTTTATGCAGTTTTACAAACTACGGAATGCACAAAAAAACCTGTTGCCCTACTCAGATGACCTTCAGTTTGCAGACATGCCTACAACCAGAAATGATCATGTCAGCCTGTGCATGTCAACATTGTTACGTGACATCACAATTTCCGTAATAACAATGTCAATTGGAAATGGGTTAATCACAAACTGCATAAGGTAAAACATTTTGGACTAGCAAA
>NW_017689463.1:0-1121 GCF_001879085.1 Nicotiana attenuata
GATATCAAAAAGTCAACCTCCGGTCAAAACTTCTCAAAAACCTTCAAATTCTGTCTTTAGCCAAATTGCTCCAAAATGACCTACGGACTCCGAATTCACTTCCGATCGCGCTCCCAACTCCAGAATCACCATACGGAGCTATACGCATTCTCGAAATCCCAAACAGACATTGATAAAATTAAAATGCACTTCCAACCAAACTTATGAAATTCCTTCTAAAATGCTAACTTCCACAATAGGCGCCAAAACGCTCCCGGGTTATCCAAAACCCGGATCGGGCATACGCCCAAGTCCGAAATCATTATACGAACCTGCTGGAGCCTTCAGATCCTGATTCCGAGGTCGTTTACTCAAAAAATCCAATCCTAGTTCATTCTTTCAGCTTTAAGCTTCTGAAATGAGAATTCTCTTCCTGAATCAACTTTGAACTTCCTGAAATTTAATTCCGACTGCGCGTACAAGTCATAATACCTAAGGTGAAGCTGTTCATGGCCTCCGACTGCTGAACGGAGCGTTAGAACTCGAAACGACCGATCGGGTCATTACATTCTCTCCCACTTAAACAAATGTTCGTCCTCGAACGTGCTGAGAACTATACTGGAGTAGTCTGAAATCACTGGTTAACTTCTCATGCACCTTCCCGTGCTACCACAACTCAGTTGAGCACATCAGCTCGATCAATTCTGAAAATATTCCCCCTTATCAAGGTAAATAAGCCTTAGGGCCCAATTCCAACATCCGGAATTCTATGCTTGGCCTGTTTCTAACATACAAACACTGTATCAACCACCACACGCTGTACCCAATCATGATTGCACAACTTTGTTGAATTCACACTTTTTCATCATTTTACTCACCGGATCACGATAACATTTTCTGTTCCACTTAATTTGAATTCCACGAATCTGGTGCTCCCATTGCACCCCATAACATACATAGGTCTTACTCCAACTCTTACAACACCGTCACAACAGAAGAGATGTGAAGAAATTCATAATCATTGCCGAGTCGACCAATCATTGAGTCTATACTTCTGACAGGAAACATCACCATATTCTGAATCAAGTGGAGATCTTGCTCCTTAACATACTCTATATAGTCAGATTGCACTGATCCTGAAT
>NW_017689463.1:4119-5839 GCF_001879085.1 Nicotiana attenuata
TGTGGAGGGGTTTACTGGTGGAGGATTAGGATTTTGAGGAGGTGTGGTATACTGATGAGGTGCGGGAGGATTTTGTTGGTTTTGTGTGTTCCGGGGAGGTGCTGGGATTTGGACGTTTTGTTGGTTGCAGTCGGGGACGTTTAGGGTAAGGAAAAGATTTTCCAAGTTGCGGACCTACTCAAGTTCCACTTGTAACTTCTATATCTTCTGTTCTAACCGTAAAACCAAGTCATTTTGTGCCGGAGTACTCCAACCATCCGAAGTTTCAACATTCTCTGCATGCGTAGCGTTGTCTTTCTGGATACCGCTCATATCATCCATTTTAGCTTTTCCCTTGCTTTAAGGATTTCTTGGAGGAGGAGGAGGAGGAGGACCTCTAGATCTGGTATGATATGCTGATGATGCTAGTATGCATGAACCAACCTTAGGGGATGCGAATAAACAAACAATGAAAAGAAGAAAAAAAACAAAAAGGTAAACAAGTCAGTATGGAGCATTAAAGGGATGTTTGCGGTATTTAAACACATATTGCGGAATTATAAATTCGCATCCTAATTTGGAGACCTCATTGTGCCTAAGGTAGGCCTAGCGACACATAGACTTGGAAAAATTGATGCCAATAACTGAGTTATTTCATTAATGTGATAAATAAACCAAATCTCTACTAAAACGACAATAATTATAGAGGGTCAGTAGTGGAATTTTTCTTATTATAACCAAAGTCTAAAACGAGTCTAGAAAGCAAGCAAAAACATCATTCCTAATCTATTTGGTCCCATAGGGACCTTCTCCATGCTTGGCCTTCTTTGCTCCATCAATCAGATTCCCCAGGTCACGCATGTCCAACAACAGATATGTCCTTGCTAGGAGCCCCCCTTCATTGCCATCCATGTTTTGACAGCCTGCAACCCTCTTTCTCACTTTCCCTTCAAGCTCCATCAACCCCCGCTCTAAATATTCCAACCTCTCTGTTGATTTAGTAGCGATTTTTCTCCATTCGTTGATTGCTTCCATGTCCACTTTATGTTGTTCCAAATGCCTGGCTATAGACTCGAAAACCCTTTTGCGCAACAACCTGTATTTTACTTGAGCTTTAGCAGCGTCGTCTACAACCCTATTCTTTAGATTAATCCCTGGCTTGATATCCCCCGCTATATCATCTACCAACAATGATGGATAAAAGTGCACATGGCCGGCATGACACCGATCTGGCTCGATGGTATCTTTCTCCAACGATCTTTTGATGTCGCATGTGTTGTGCCTCGAACTTGGATGAAATGGCGTTCCCCTAGAAGTACGCTTTGTACTAAACCATTTTAGAAACTCGTGGAATAACCTATTTTCTCCCAGCTTTCCTACGATTGAGCTCAAATTTTGCACACAAGTCATATTTGACATTACGGACCTACTCCAACTTCCGGAATCAGATTCCGACCCCGATATCAAAAAGTCAACCTCCGGTCAAACTTCTCAAAAACCTTCAAATTCTGTCTTTAGCCAAATTGCTCCAAAATGACCTACGGACCTCCGAATTCACTTCCGATCGCGCTCCCAACTCCAGAATCACCATACGGAGCTATACGCATTCTCGAAATCCCAAACAGACATTGATAAAATTAAAATGCACTTCCAACCAAACTTATGAAATTCCTTCTAAAATGCTAACTTCCACAATAGGCGCCAAAACGCTCCCGGGTTATCCAAAACCCGGATCGGGCAT
>NW_017689464.1:0-946 GCF_001879085.1 Nicotiana attenuata
GTAATGCATTCAGGTGGGTTCACTTTTTATGTATGGCTCAACAAAGAAATGCCTATATCACTTCTAAAACTGAATGAAGCTACTATTTCGCTTTGCAAACACACAGGGCAAATTCTAGGCATCAAATGTACAACATGGAATACAAACAATACTCACACTCACTTGGCACATGACTCACTCCGGATTAGTTTATCAAGACACTCTCTTTCGAGTGTTCAAGTTAAGCACAAACATACAATTTTTAAGGTACTCAAACAAGATTCAACCCTTGAAGCTAAGTGCTACACTCTAGCGTCTATCGTGTTCAGGTGTAAGAACGCTAAGGGTTTTTCTTCTTCAAATTTCAGCTCTTCGCCCATTAATCCTAACCTAAAAAAAAAATCTACCAATACCCGGTTCAAGCTAAACCCTTGGAAAAGAACCGTGGCCCAAAGAAAAACCAAGGGGAAGTTACTACACTACCTAAGAAATAAAAAAATCTTTTTGGTGTTTTCTGTTGACTAGCTTCCCTCAAGAAAATTGTCTAAAGAATTCGTCATTAGGAAGAGTCTTTATATTTCCAATTTTTTTTTCCTCGACTTAGTCCCTCAAGAACCCCGCCGACAGAGATCCATCGTCGGGACAAGTCGCTTCTATTTTTAACTCCTAAAAAACAATAACTGCTACTCCTTTCCTAAACAGCTAACACAAAACACAAAGCAAAAACCAAGAACAAACAAACAAATAATATTCACATGTACAACAGCCAACGAAATTCCCCCACCCCACACTTTAAAATAAGACATGTCCCCATGGCTTAACAATATAAAATCAGTGAGGTAAAGCAACTTCCCTGAGGGGTCACTCTTGATCCGAAACAGTGTCTGGGTTCACGCTGCAGGCCCGACCCAGAGCTCTCAACCATCCCATGAACTTCTTTTCTGACTTCACTTGTCTGTCAGCCACA
>NW_017689464.1:5136-5839 GCF_001879085.1 Nicotiana attenuata
GGCTGACCCAATTACTATCAGAGATGGGGAAAATGATTCCCGCATCTAACCATTTGATCACCTCTTTCTTTACAACCTCTTTCATATTAGGGTTTAGCCTTCGCTGATGTTCCCTGGAAGGTCTGTGCCCCTCCTCCAGGAGAATCTTATGCATACAGAAGGCTGGGCTGATACCCTTTATGTCTGCCATGGTCCAACCAATGGCAGTCTTGTTATCCTGCAGTACCTGTAAGAGCTGTTCTACCTGCACATTTAGCAAACAGGATGATATAATAATAGGTAAGGTCGAATCAGGGCCTAAGAATGCATACATGAGGTGATCTGGGAGTGGCTTCAGCTCCAGCTTGGCTGGTTCCTCTATTGATGGCTTTGCTGGAGGAGTGACCCTTTTTTCTAGCTCAAGGGACTCGAACTGAGGTTCCCTTGACCAGAACCCTCGGCCTTCCAGTGCCATAACCCATTCAGCTAACCCCTCACCATCCATTTCTTCTAAATTCGTCAGGCATGCCTCCAATGGATCTTTCACAGATAGGGTCCTATCATCTTCTTGCAGGATTACATCCACTGCCTCCACTAGAGAGCAATTCGCATATTCGCTGGGTCTCCTCATTGATTGCTGAACATTGAATATGACTTCTTCATCGTTCAATCTCATTTTAAGTTCCCTAGTCTTACAGTCTATCAGTGCTCTCCCAGTGGCTAA
>NW_017689465.1:0-639 GCF_001879085.1 Nicotiana attenuata
ACGTGTGTGCAAAAGTTTCAGGTCATTCGGAGGTGATTTTGATAGGTTTCGACGTTGTTTGCGGAATTTTGGAAGTTTAGAAGTTCTTAGGCTTGAATCTGAGGGTAATTTGATGTTGTTTTGAGTGTTCCAAAGGTTCGACTAAGTTTGTATATTGATATATGACTTGTTGGTATGTTTGGTAGAGGTCCCGAGGGCCTTGGGTTGATTTCGGGTGAATCTCTCTCATTTCTCTTCTTGCCATCGTCTTATAGTGCCCTTTGCGAGTTTTCACTAATAAGACTCTCTCATTTTATTTTCTCTACTCACCATCGCCCTACAGTGCCAATGAGGGTTTTCACAAATAGGACTCTCTCATTTTATTTCTCTTATTTGGTTGCATTCTGATCCAAGTAACAGTATCCTCCAATTCTTGAACATTCTCGTTGATTGATCGGAAGGACTTGAAAGGGATTTGGGTAAAAAGAATTTGGACTGAATTACAACTTTGGAACCTTTCAGGCAAAACCATTGCCGAAACATTATAATATCTGCTCCAGTTTCACATTTTGGGGAATTTGGATTTTTATTTTGGTGTGACTGAACCTCAGAGAGAGGCTGCCTACATATCCTTTCGGAATCAAGTCGAACGTAGTTCAG
>NW_017689465.1:5022-5839 GCF_001879085.1 Nicotiana attenuata
TTCCCTCTTACAAGGTTAGAAAGGAGACTCACCTCGCTCCAAAGCGCGCTCCCAATATCAAGAACAAACCCAAGCTCTTAATTCGAAGCCGAACGATCGCAAACTAGTTAAAATAAGTAAGAACTAGTCAATAAAGGCTTAAAAGACCGAATTCTAACTTTTTAAGTAATTTCCCAACCTTTCCCACAAGTTTCCTAAATTCCGACCCCGGGCCCACATGCCCGGATTCCGATATTTTTCGAAGGGCCCCATTTCTGCTTCTTTTTGTGTCCTTCAGCTATATTATGGTATGTTGGGTCAATTGGTTCGGGTCTGGAATGAATTCGGAGAGGATTTGAGACACTTAGTATCTTTTGTGAAGGCTTAAGTTTGGAAAGTTGACCGGATGTTGACTTATGTGTAAACGATCTCGAATGTGAACTCTCATGGTTCCGTTAGCTTCATTAGGTGATTTTGGACTTAGGAGCGCGTCCGGAATGTGATTTGGAGGTCCGTGGTAGAATTAGGCTTGAATTGACGAAAGTTGGAAATTTCGCAATTTTGGTCGGCAGTGGAAAGTTTGATATCGGGGTCGGAATGGAATTCTGGAAGTTAAAGTAGTTTTGTGGTGTCAGTTTTGACGTGTGTGCAAAATTTCAGGTCATTCGGAGGTGATTTGATAGGTTTCGACGTTGTTTGCGGAATTTGGAAGTTTAGAAGTTCTTAGGCTTGAATCTGAGGGTAATTTGATGTTGTTTTGAGTGTTCCAAAGGTTCGACTAAGTTTGTATATTGATATATGACTTGTTGGTATGTTTGGTAGAGGTTCCCGAGGGTCC
>NW_017689466.1:0-858 GCF_001879085.1 Nicotiana attenuata
TGAAGCTAGAGGCCGACAACCCCGTCAGAAGTGCCAAAGATACAAAGCTGATAGCAAATCTAAGGCAAAAGGTGAATGATTATAGTTTTGACCTCGACAAGGCAGAAAAAGAATTAGTTGGGGTCCAGAGGCAATTGGCTAAAAGTGCAGAAGAACGGGCTCGCATGATTAAGCAGTTAAAAGAAGAATATGACAGTAAGGTCGCAAGATTAAAGGAAAAGGTCACTGCCGCAGAAAATCGAATGACTAAACAGGCAAAGGACTTCAAAGTCGAGAGAGAACACTGTTACAGGGCATTGGCACAGTTAGAAATGGACTTACAGCAACTCCGGGAACAAAGCCAGGCGTTCGAGCAGACTTTGGAGGCTAGGGCCCCGCAGATAGAGCGTTTGCTTCAAGAGAAAGGAAGAATCCGAGAGAAAATCTTAACCGTTGCTCATTCTATTACCCGGAAATGCCAGATGTGCGAGAACATGACCCGTACCACCTTCTTTGCATTAGTCATGATATTTGTGAAGCAGATAATGAATGACCTAGACAGACTCCAAGGGGAACTTGCATATAGGCCCGCGGCGAGACCGAACGATGTCCCGCGGGCACCAGGAGCTTTAATGTATTCATAGTTATTTTTGAGTCTGCTAGAGTTTACCTTTTGAGTCTGTATTTCCTTTTAATGGAATTAGGTTACTTGGGCTTGTATTTCTTTTATCGGAGTCTGTATCCCTTTTCGTTAAAGCAGTCAGTTGATTGAGTCTGTATTTTGTTTGAACTAGGATAGGGATGGTGGAGTCTGTAGTTGCTATCAATAAACTTGAAAATTCCCAAAAATATTCTGCTTCTACTTTACATTTATCCTTC
>NW_017689466.1:3079-5839 GCF_001879085.1 Nicotiana attenuata
GAGTATAAAATCAGGGCCTGCTAAGGTGACATACCAGGAGCAGCTGTCGAGCCTGTGTTGGCTGTAAAAGGCGTTCGAACAGAGCCAGTCATCATCAAACCGGTGACCCAATTGCCCGTGGTTAGTGAGAAAGTTGTCCCGTGGAATTATGACAGAGTGACTGTGATGTACCAAGGAAAGGAAATTAAAGAAGAAGTGTGTGAAACTCATGGGTTGACTAGATCAGGGAGGTGCTTTGCCCCTGAAGAGTTGAGAAAGGTTAAAGCAGCTAAAGACAATCCGGCACCGATAAAGAAAGCCGTTACTGAAGAAGAAGCTGAAGAGTTCCTGAAAAAGATGAAGGCTCAGGACTATTCGATTGTGGAACAACTGAGGAAAACCCCGGCACAGATCTCATTATTGTCCTTATTGATCCATTCGGATGAACACCGCCGGGCCTTGATGAAGATTCTAAACGAAGCTCATGTGCCGGATAAAATTACTGTGAATCATCTTGAGAAGATTGCAAATAAGATTTTTGAGGTAAACAGGGTGACATTTTCTGATGACGAGTTACCATTGGAAGGAACTGAACATAATAGAGCTTTGTACCTCACAGTGAAGTGTGAAGATTCCGTGGTGACGCGGGTGTTAATTGATAATGGGTCTAGTGCCAACATTTGCCCTCTTTCCACTCTAGAAAAGTTGCAAGTTGAAAGGGAAAGAATTCATAAAAACAGCATCTGTGTACGGGGATTTGACGGCGGAGGGAAAAACACAGTGGGAGATATTGTGTTGGAGCTAACAATAGGACCTGTGGAATTCACGATGGAGTTTCAAGTGCTCGATGTTAGTGTTTCCTACAATCTTTTATTGGGACGGCCCTGGATTCATGCCGCCAAGGCAGTACCATCTACTTTGCATCAAATGGTCAAGTTTGAATGGGATCGGCAGGAGATTGTGGTTCATGGAGAGGACAATTCTTGTAATGCTATTACATCCTTTGAGGAAGTTGAAAATGACAAAGGTCCCTGGGTGTATCAAGTCATGGATACAGTGCTAGTTGATAAAATCCCGGAAGGAGAGTGTGTTCCTATGCCCAAGATAGCTGCCGCATCTGTTATGGTAGCTTCAAAGATGATAAGAAATGGATTCTTGCCCGGAAAGGGGTTGGGTGCTTCACTGCAAGGAATCATACAGCCGGTGTCTCTCCCCGAAAATCTAGACACTTTTGGGCTAGGTTTCAAACCCACTTCAGCTGACATAAGGAGGGCCAAAAGGATGAAAAAGAGAGTGTGGACCCTTCCAAAACCTATTCCCCGCCTTTCCCGTTCCTTCGTCCGGCCTGGTACTAAACAACCCCCAGCAACAACAATGCCAAATTCTATGGTGATAGAACCTGACAAGGAGATGCTCTCAAGGTTCGAAAAGGTGTTCGATGAAGTGAATATGGTGGAACCAGGCGAAGGTCCGAGTAGAGTTGATGTGCAGTTCGTGGGATCTCAGGCTAAGCTCAATAACTGGGAAGCTACTCCTCTTCCAATTCGGATGGAGTCGTGGTTGTTGGTTTTCGATTTGAGTACTAAATCTGGATTATTTCCAGGGTTGTAATTCAGATTTCTATGTTCCGTCCATTTGGATGAGTTAAACCTTGTTATCTTACAATTATAATGAAATGCAATTTCCTCTTTTCTTCTTTCCTGATAGTCTTTATTTTGTTTTCTTTTCTCTTTTGTACAGTCCCTTTTATGCTGGTTTCAATGATGTGTCATGCATAAGGAGTCTCCGGCCTAGTCTTGATAATCAATGTGAAATAGTAATATAGGAAATTGAGTGTGGGGACGGAGGGGAATACGATGATGAGGAAGCTTTGGAAGAAATCAGCAAAGAGTTAAATCAATTTGAGGAAAAACTCAAGCCTAACTTGAATGACACAGAGGCAATCAATCTAGGGGATCGGGAGAATGTTCGGGAAACAAAAATAAGTGTCCATTTGAAAGCCCCGCTCAGGGAGGAGATAATTGAATTGTTGCTCGAATACAAAGATGTTTTCGCATGGTCATATGATGACATGCCAGGTTTAAGTACCGATTTGGTGGTCCACAAATTGCCCGTTCATTCGGAATGCCCGCCTGTCAAGCAGAAGTTGAGGAAATTTAAAATAGATATCAGTGTGAAAATCAAAGAAGAAGTTACCAAGCAGCTTGAGGCGAAGGTCATACGAGTTACTCGATATCCTACCTGGTTAGCTAATGTGGTGCCTGTACCAAAGAAGGATGGGAAGACCAGAGTATGTGTTGATTACCGTGATCTCAATAAGGCGAGCCCGAAGGACAACTTTCCACTTCCAAACATCCATATATTGATTGACAATTGTGCCAAACATGAGATTGCTTCCTTTGTGGATTGTTACGCGGGCTATCACCAGATTTTGATGGATGAGGAGGATGCGGAAAAGACAGCGTTCATCACACCTTGGGGGACGTACTGTTATAGGGTCATGCCATTCGGATTGAAGAACGCAGGGGCAACGTATATGAGGGCCATGACTACCATGTTCCATGACATGATACATCAGGAGATTGAGGTCTATGTGGATGACGTGATCATAAAGTCGAGGAAACAATGTGATCATGTTAGGGATTTGAGGAAATTCTTCCAGAGACTCCGCAGGTACAACCTCAAGCTTAATCCAGCAAAATGTGCATTTGGAGTTCCATCAGGGAAGTTATTGGGATTCGTGGTAAGTCGGCGCGGTATCGAATTAGACCCGTCTAAGAT
>NW_017689467.1:0-790 GCF_001879085.1 Nicotiana attenuata
TATATCCAAAATATAACGATTGGTGTCAATTTACTAGTGGAACCATAGTAAACGTAATTTTATGGTCGCTATCAATATCTACTTATTATATATATAGATGTTCAATAACTATATATAAAGCGCAACAATATAATTAACTAGTGTCAATATCTACTTATTATTTATATTTCATTATTAAATTGCTAATTATACCCCAAAATATAACGATTGGCGTCAATTGACTAGTGGAACCATAGTAAACGTAATTTGTGGTCGCTATCAATATCTACTTATTATATATATATATATAGACGTTCAATATAACTATATATAAAGCGCAACAATATAATTAACTAGTATCAATATCTACTTATTATTTATATTTCATAATTAAATTGCTAATTATATCCAAAATATAATGATTGGTGTCAATTTACTAGTGGAACCATAGTAAACGTAATTTTATGGTCGCTATCAATATCTACTTATTATATATATAGACGTTCAATGTAACTATATATAAAGCGCAATAATGTAATTAACTAGTGTCAATATCTACTTATTATTTATATTTCATAGTTAAATTGCTAATTATATCCCAAAATATAACAATTGGCGTCAATTGACTAGTGGAACCATAGTAAACGTAATTTATGGTCGCTATCAATATCTACTTATTATATATATAGACGTTCAATGTAACTATATATAAAGCGCAATAATGTAATTAACTAGTGTCAATATCTACTTATTATTTATATTTCATAGTTAAATTGCTAATTATATCCCAAAATATAACAATTGGCGTCAA
>NW_017689467.1:3863-5839 GCF_001879085.1 Nicotiana attenuata
TTTACAAGTTAGTGAAGTTGAAAGCCTACAAGTGTAGGTCATGGTTTTTGTCCCCTTGAGTTGGGATTTTTCCATGTAAAAATCCTCTGTGTTCTTTATTTACTGCCGAGCTACTGTGGGAACAATTAGAGAACATGATTCCCTATACTGGTTGGGTTTTACAGTCTACTGCTTACAGTGGGAACTGATAGAGAGTCTGGTTCTCTATACAGTCTGGTGGACGCTTAGTTTCTAACAATTGGTATCAGAGCAGGTTCTTTCTAAAAGCTTAACACCTAGAAAGGATCTACATGGCTGCTCCACCAAATTTCGAGGAAAGTCAATCAACCAATAGATCACAAAGATTTCAGAAGATGGTTCATAAAGATGACGGGATCCCAAAGAAAGGAAGTTCCAGCAGGAATTTCAAAGGAAATGATTACTGTCATAAGTAGGGGTGTTCGTCGGTCGGTACGGTATGGTATTTAGATATTTCGGTTCAGTATTTTCGGTATTCGGTTTCTTAAAATCATATACCAATACCGTACCTAATTAAATTCGGTATGATTCGATTTTTCTCCTTTTGATTTTGGTTTATTCGGTTCGGTAACTTTGATAGATTCGGTTTGAATACTAACTAGTGCATAGAGCCATAGACTCTAATATTCTTAATTAAAGTACTCAAAAATACAAAACTAAAAATGTTTGTTGACAAAAGTTTTGTCCGAAACTAGCAAATATCGACCCAAATAAAGAAAATTATACATAAAAGAATATTTGATCACTAGAAATGTCTTGTTACTTGTTTAGATTTAATTGATGAACTTAGAGAATAAAGGAAAGTAAAATTGTAGATTTTTTTACATTTATGTTATAATTGATAATATGTGTTTTGTGTAATATAATATAATATATATTTCGGTACGGTATCGGTATTTCGGTATTTTATTTTAAAATACCAAATACCATACCTAATACCATTTTTTTAAAAACTTAAACCAAATAACATACGAAATACCAAAATACCGTATACCAAATACCAAAATTTTCGGTTTCGGTATGGTAATTCGGTATTTACCAAATTATGCACAGCCCTAGTCATAAGTGTGGAAAGTCTGGACACTTTATTAAATACTGCTCTCTCCATAAGCAGGATCGTTACAAAATCAACATTGATAAGGCAGCTAAGAGGAACCCGGTCCCTGATAGAAAATTCAAAAGAAGAGATGCTGCTGACAACATAGTGAAGCAAGCTTTGGTTGACTGGGGAGATTCCTCTAGTGAATCTGAAGGTGAGGATGACAAAGGAGATGCATCTATGATGGTTGTTGACAATGAATATGAGTCAATCTTTGCACTCATGGCTAAATCTGATGATGACGAGGACAAGGAGGAAGATGAGGTAAGTTTTCTTGATGTTCAAAGAAATTTAAAAACTTACTCTAAAATAAAATTGATGTCCTTCGCAAATGTGTTGATTGATGCCTATCATAGCCTCATTAATGAGAAAAGTGCTTTAATAGAAGAAATTGGTGACATAGAACAAGAGAGGGATGATATGGTAGTTTCCTTTGTAGACTTGAAGGAACAAGTGGAAGAAGTAACTAGAGAACATATCTTGTTAAAAAAACAAACAAAAAAATGGATGGACAACACTAAGGGTAAAGAAGTGGCTAGTGAGGTTAAACTTGAGCTTGAGAGTGAGCTTAAGAAAGTTAAAACAAGTCTTGTTGCTGAGCTTGAAAAGAATAAACAACTTCAGGAGGATTTAAAAAGGGTTAAAAATAATCTTGATAAGTTACTTAAATGGACCCGGTCCTCTGATGTAATAACTTCTATGTACATGAGTAATGGTGGAAACATGCAAGGAATCGGGTTCCAAAAGGCGAAAACCTCATATAATCCCCATAACAAGTATGTAACTGTGGCTGATAATAGGTTGTGCACTCACTGTTGTCAAATTGGTCATTACAAGGGCTCTTGGATACATGACAAAA
>NW_017689468.1:0-726 GCF_001879085.1 Nicotiana attenuata
GTAACAATCAATATGCTTGGGAGTCCATGTGAAACACAAAGGTTTGGTAAATGTCGGTATGAGCGGTGCAACAGATAAAGGGTATTGGGCCTGAACGAGAAGAGGTGTTTTCCGGGTCAAAGCTTACAAAGGAAGTGGTTAGTCAAGGAATGAGCAAGGTCGTCGAATGGAAATCAAAATGAAGGAGCAACAGACCTAAAGGCCGAAGCCAGTGGTTAAGTCACGAAAGAACAACGTATACACAGAGTGGGGGTAATGGACGTGCTTTGGGATTCATGCGAGACACAAAGGTTGGGTAGATGCCAGTTCATGAGCAATGCAACAGATAGAGGGTGATGGGTCTGAATGGAGAAGAGGTATTTTCAATGGTAAAGATGACAGAGGAAAGTGGTTAGTCACTAAACAAGAAAGGTCTTCAAGTGGAATCAGCGATCATGGGAAGAAAAGGAGCAATCACCCTCAAAGTCAAGGCCACAAACCAGCCACCACCGTTTTAAAACTGACAAAATGTTCTTTGCTTGAAACAGGGGCAGAAAAATTCGTTTTTTTTTTGGAGGAACTCTCCGCAAGGAAAAGCAAGCACCAAAACAGCTACCAAACTGGGGCAGAAAATTTTCTTTGTTTGTTTATTTTGTTGCAGTCAGGAGCCCACCTGGAGAACAAGGGAATACTTTTCAAGTTCAGCAATCAGGAGCCCACCTAGAGAACAAGGGAATACTTTTCAAG
>NW_017689468.1:4695-5838 GCF_001879085.1 Nicotiana attenuata
AACTTTTGTGATTTGGTTAGTGGCATATTGTTACTCCTGTATGCATAGTGGAACTAAAACTGGACTGTGTAAGTAGTAATTTGGACCATTTCGGACTGTTTTGACTCATGGTTACCTAGCTGTAGACATAGCATAATTAGCACTTGCCTTAGTTTAGCATTGTTCTGGAAAATTTGAAAATCAGAAACTGTTTGGATTGTACCTTAGCATAGTAGATGATTTAATTTGTTCAATTTGTTCATGTTGACAGTGATGCTCGTGATAAATAAATTGTTGTTAGCATTCAGCTTTGGTTAATTGAATTGATTTCATAGCACGAATGATAATCCTTTTAGGCGATCGTTAGCTTTACAATTGTTAATATTAATTCATCATTTAACAACCTCACATGGGCAAATGTTCAAAATCTAGTCGATATATTCATTAGGTAGGTGTATCTTGCTCTTCCTGATTGTAAATTGCTGAACACACTTGTATTAGCTTGTAGTAACTTCAATAAGCATTTAGTCCAATTGAATTGTGGATCTCTTTGGTTTAACAAATCAGTCTATTTGCAAGTCGTTTGGGCCTCAATATTTTAGTGAACGGCCCAAGTCCAGTCAGATTTATGTACTCGTGGGGACCTGGGCCTAAGCCTATGAGTGCATGTGTGTTTCACCAATAATCAGGCCCGTTGACAGCCAAAATCACAAATTAAAAGTCAGTAAGGAATCCGGGCATTTAAGGGTCTCAAACGTGACCACTTTTGAGGTGAATAAGACCTGGGCCTGAACCTGTTTAGGGCCCAACCTCAGGCAGCCTGTCCCTTGTGAGATCAATTGAGTCTCCTCCTTTTAGGCTGTTATGAAGCCCAATCTGTTGAAGATCCCATGACGACTATTAAAGTTTTGCTTGATTTAATATCATGTTATAATACCTTTCAATGCTAGTTTACACCGATTAATTAAGGCTTCTTCTTTTATCAGAGACAAATTAAGTAGGAAATCATAGTTTACTTTAGGACTGACCTTCAAATAATAAACGAGACGAGCCTCGCTAGACAAAACACAAATGGCGGGGCCCTCTATAAGTGTTTGTGTTAAAATACTTAGACTTCGGGATGGGCCGTTTAGCGAATTTCACGGCCTTCCCCAAAGATAATAA
>NW_017689469.1:0-5838 GCF_001879085.1 Nicotiana attenuata
AGTCATTAACCTCACCATCAGACTCTCAGTCTATCTCAATCATCAATCTCAATATCAGACCCTCGGTCTATCTCAGTCATCATCTCACGATCACTCAGACCATTAGTAAAACAGGGAACTCAACCCAAAACAGTTTCCACATTTTTAAGAATATAGTGATAAAGCCACATTTGAGTAATAAACAGGTAAAACATGACTGAGGATATGCTTTCAAACAAGTAGAGTGAGGAAAGATAGTACAAATGCCCCTAAGGGTCTCAAAAAGTCGGCACAAGGCCCCAAACATGGCATACAACCCAAAAATAAAATAACATCAAACAATTATCTCTCAATACTCGTTCGGGATGGACTAGGTCACAATCCCCAGCGGTGCTCTGCCCCACGCTCGTCATCTAGCGTGTAAGTCACCTCATAGTAACACAACGATGTGTAATCCGGGGTTTCAAACCCTCAGGACAGTATTTACAATCATTACTTACCTCGAACCGAAAAAATCTCTAGCTCGCGACGCCTTTGCCCCTCAAATCGGCCTCCACGCACGTCGAATCTATCCAAAACCAGAGCGAATACGTCACAATATGCTAAGGGAACAAAGCCCAAGCGAAAACAATCGAAAAATATCAAAAATCCCGAAATTAGCAAAACCCGAGCCCCGGCTCCACTTCTCGAAACTCAAAAATTTTCACTTCATTAGATTCCTTATCTTCACACGAGTTCATACATATTAAAAGTTCTCAAATCCGACCCCAAATGGCCTTTCAAATCCCAAATCAAAAGTCAAATTTCTCAAGCCCCAGTTCTTCAATTTTAGGCTTAGTTTCCATGAATGTCTAGGTGGATTTCACAATATAATCACGTTTTTGGTTCATAAAACTTACCTTCAATCAATCCTCTTCGAATCCCTCTTCAATTTCTCCCAAAGAGCTCTCAAAATACTCAACAATGGTGGAAAAATGGCTTAAGCTCGCGGAATAAAATGTTTATAACTTTCCGCCCAGCTCTAGAACTTTCTTCTATGCGATGGCGGCCCCAGGCTCGTGATTGCGAAGGGCAAATTCCCAAGGCCTCAAAAATACATTATGCGAACGCGACCATCTCCATGCGAACGCGATGCATCCATCTTCATACTTACGCGAACGCGAAGAACAGTAACCACTGGACCCCAGATCCTCATATGCGAACGCGATCAAGCTTATGCGAACGCGAAGCATAAACTTCTAACCTTCCGCGAACGCGGACCCTTAGACGCGAATGCGAAGAGCAGTTCACCTGTCTCCCAATTTCCTCCTACGCGATCGCGAGGGACCCTACGCGATCGCGAAGGCTTAAAACCTGCAACAGAAACTTCAGAAAATCTGCAACTTCAAATTACCTCAAATGGTCCGATTGACCATTCGAAACTCACCCGAGGCCCTCGCAACCTCAACCAAAAGCATCGACGCATCCTAAAACATCATTCAAACTTGTTCCAATCATCAAAACACCTCGAACAACATCAATTCACTCAAAACACATCAGATTCAAGCATAAGTTTCCAAAAACTTCTGAAATACATTTTCGATCAAAAGCCCGGCCAAACGACGTCCGAATGACCTGAAATTTTACACACACATCCCAAATGACATAACGAAGCTACAGCAGCTCTCGGAATTCCATTCCGACCCTCGGATCAAAATCTCACCTATCAATCGGGATTCGCCAAAATACTAACTTTGCCAATTCAAGCCAAATTTTACACCGGACCTCCAAAACCAATTCTGATCACGCTCCTAAGTCATAAATCACCCAACAAAGCTAACCAAATCATAAAAATTCCGATCCGAGCTCCTATACAAATAAGTCAACTCTTGGTCAAACCTTTCAAATTCAAAGCTTTCAACTGAGACTGTTCTTTCAAATTCATTCCAAATTTTCCTGAAAACCAAAACCAACGATCTACATCAGTCATAATACATTACACGGGGCAAGTCATGCCCGAGAACTGGCGATCAAAGTGCAAAAGCTCAAAACGACCGGTCGGGTCGTTACATCCTCCCCCACTTAAACACACGTTCGTCCTCGAACGTACCCAGAGTTGTTCTAAAAGCCAATCAATCGCTGGATAACCTTGCCATGCATATACCCGGGGATGAATCCCACGTCACCCTATCTCATATAGGTCCGATAACACATTGCAACTGAAATTGCACAATCCAATCTGGCCATAAGCCATAGAACCACATTTTCACTTCTGAAACCATCAATACGATCAAAACCTCACACCTATACTCGGAATAGACCCGAACCAGCTGTAATAACCTATGCCTGCAACCTCAGGTGCAATTATCTGATATACCACATAACTCAAACACCTGTAGCGATAACTTCCATTCACAGCAATTGTACACAACAACCAAATACCGGTAGAAAACCTCTTATCACCAAAGTCTCATCTTAACACTTTCATATACTGCCAGATATAAATAAAACACACAGTAAGCCATAACCATTCCTCAGATCAACGATTCATGAAGTCACTTCTCCTTTGGCAACGACCATAGCAAATTTCTGAGCCGAACATCAATATATCCCTCCAACACGCTGAAACCGAATCCTTTTGTATTCATTCTAGATCCCAACAATCTCATCTAATTTCAACACAACTACTCTGGTGACATGACACACCAATACAATCTAAAGCCACAACTGGTGTTGTCCGCGCACTACTAAGTAACGATCTGAACGTACTCAAACCATGAAAAGGACTCAAATGAGAGAGCTGTACCACAAGCTTACCAGTACCATCACCATACAAGGCTGAGAACCCGTCTCACATCATGGAAATAGAACACATGAATCTAACCCGAAAGGTCATATCTCCATGTAGCTTCGCTATAATGCGCGCTCCTATCCAAACACTGCTCCACATGAAACACCTCAAGTCACTATGTCCAAACCATCAACCAAGCCAATTTGATGCCTAGCACCCAAAAGTGAATCACCATAACCACGGAGAAGCAAATGACGCAATGCCACACCAGCCCGAAGGAACATATCCAATGTGCAACAAATCATGCAACACCCAAATACCCGTCTCATTCAAATCCCGCTATAAAGCCCAACTGAAACCGCACCATTTGTGCATATAACCACCAAATCTCAACTCCTCGTAACACAGGAGGGTAACTCACATATCACGAATAAGCTCAACAACAATCGAATGGCACATCTCTCAACAATAGCAGTTCGGAGTAAACAAATCTGACCAACCTTAGCTATTTTCTCACGGTCCACAACCACAAAGCCATCTAATCATGGAAACTCTCAGTCTCCCAATCCATAAAGCACATGAATCGCCATATCTGATCCCAACTACACTGCCCGAACATCTAACACACATCCGATACTCGATCATTCCACGAGGGATACTCCTATAATTCTTCTGTGCTACCAAGCCAACTTGAATATCGACAGCCGATCTAATAAAAGAGTGCCACAATACTAATGAAGTATCCTTAATTCAACCACATTGCCCTTTTTATGAAGTTTATACCCTTATCGAGACACCCATTTAGTAATATCATTTACCTAATCATCTGAAACTGTCGTGCTGTCTAAGAATTTATGACCTTCCTTTCAGAACTGAACTGTAACTCATCTAGCCAAGAACTTCCATTGATCCCATCTAGAAGAAAAATCATTACACATCTCATGTCTCTCACATCCGTAGAAAATGCACCTCCCTAACCACGGTAGAAATCAACAAGAACTCTCCCAATTCCGTTTGCACAAATTAACTGTCAGAACTGAATCCTTCTAACTAGACCAAGCTAAGCAAGCCATCAAAACCCAAGAGCAGTGCTGCAAAATACCTGTAAGAACTCATTACCTCGAACATATACAAAGAATTAATCATGTCCTTTCCATACCGATTCGGTTTACTATCAAGCTACTCCATCTATCTAGATTTCCTTCTGATTCATTTTCAACTTCATATCCCCTCTTGCTGTAGCACTACAATTCCTCAACCCAGGCTCACCACACGAGACCCAAGCATAAGACCACACTGTCTAAGACCCATAAGCCGCTGAATACTCTCTCAATATTTCCAGAAACACCACATTCCAAATTGCTTTACCCTGAAGAACTTCCTGCGAATCTAAGTCTGTTACCTTTACCTTCCTGATACTAATACATAGAATCCCATAATTCACATAGAAATACCACAAGTCTTGACCTCTTCCCATGAAAAAATAGTTTCTAATCACCCATACAACTTTAAGATACCTAATTGTTACATGTATAATCTTGAACACATTAGAACCATTCTCGATAGTCATTTACTCTATTTAAACTGCAATTAGCCTGATCAAACGAACCAAACAACCAGCGCCTCATTGGCACTTCTGACACTGCAGCACATAACCTTTCCTTAGTCAAAATTTCCTTTACTCGAGCCATCCTCGGGCTCAATCCCCGCATCCAGAACTGATTTACCACACGCCTCAAATCAGAACCAACATAGCACATAACCAAGCAATCAGCTAATCAATAGCAAACTCCCCCACTTGGCTCGAAGCCATAGATCAGAATACACTGAATAACTCAATAACACTTATACTCTATTGATGCCACAATACCATAGTGAGATTAAACTCAAATCCTTTATAAGCTTGTGTAAACACAAATCATCTAGTACTTTAAATCTTCAGCAAATCTCGCAATAGTTAAGCCCACTCTCTTAAGCGATCCAAACTTTCAAATTTCAGCACTTACATTTCACTTGCACATGAGATCTTCTAACAATCACATAAGGGTCACACAACCCCAGAACTCTTCGCGGGAGATAACCCGCCTGCTTTGCCTTCAGTTAACATTTCTGTGTACCTTCCACCATCATAAACCGTACGCAGTCACTTAGATACAACTCACAGTACTAACATACTCGTCACATAGCTATCCAGCCGTCACTTCAACTAATAGGAACAATACCGAACATATAGGTTCAAAACACTTGCTCATACAATCAGCACCTCGCGCGCTCAAGCCATAGGCAAAGATCCAGCCTCAAGTCTTTCAGACTGGCCCAACATCAACTCACAGAGATCACATCTCGCCCCTCGATCGGGGGATCACAAGCCCTCAAGGCACATCTGATACTGAGCACTCATGCGCGCATGCGAACGCATGGAAGGAGTTTCAAGAGTTACATCTCAAGCTGAATCAAGGACGCACGATAAGAATTCAAGAATGTGAAGTTTTCCTAAAGGTTCTGCAGCCTCTCGAGGATAAATACAAACGTCTCCGTGCCGATCCGCGAGACTCTACTAAACCTGCTCATGACTCGTGAGACCTATGTAACCTAGGCTGTGATACCAACTTGTCACGACCCCAACCGACCCGGTCGTGATGGCGCCTCTCGTGGGGACAAGGCCAGCCAACTAAACCCAATTCATCCTTTTAAAAATAGTTGAACAGTTCATAAGCAGTTTAAATATGATTTAATGATATTAATTAGCGGAAGTACAACCCAACACAGCCCTAATCGGGGTGTCACAAGTCACGAGCATCTATAAGAGTGTAAATACAACTACAAGGTCAAAAAAATTACACTGAAGAGGAATAATGAACAACAGAGAGAGAAGCGGTGCTGCGAACGCTGGCAGGCACCTCGCTAAACTCCTATGGCTCTGCCTCCAATCAGCCAAAACCCGCTACCGGGTGAATAAATACCTGCATCTGCACACGAGGTGCAGGGAGTAATGTGAGTACTCCGAACCCAGTAACGTAATAACGAGTAAATAAACGACTGAGCAGTAGGAAACAATGAATCCACGTTCGCGTTAAGGCTCAATAAAC
>NW_017689470.1:0-813 GCF_001879085.1 Nicotiana attenuata
GATTGGGGTCCCCTTTATATAGGAGGAGGAAACTCCAATATAGTACATTCCTAATTGTAGTAAAGAATTCTATTGGTACAGGTGTATAATAAGCCTAGTACGGACCTGTACCATTTCATATAAATCTTATCTTTTAATTTATCCCCTGGTCCACGTGTCCTTGAGAAATTCCCCCTCTTTCTTGATTGACTTCGAGATTGTGCTACCCTCGGTGCAGGTCGTGCCAGGCCTTCGATCAGCTCCCTCGAGGTATGTGTCCCTCGACCGGATCTGACTTCCATTTTGCATTGCCCAGACTCGGACTCATAACCCAATTTAAGACCTCGAAATCGGGCTCCCTGATTTTGACCGTATACAAGAAGACATGGTGACAAATTGACAAAGAATTTGTTATATGATTATTCTTAATTTTAATATAATTTCATCTTGAGGATATTTCAAGTTATGTTAGAAAATCTTCTTTCTTTGCTATTTTATTGATAAACGTGTTTAGGAATTGTCACAAAAATAAAGAAGGGTTGCTATTGCATTGTATTTGTGTAGTTGCTTACGTGTCCAAGGAGGAATCATAACTTGCCTATGTTTTTTGAAATTATATGGATCCATTCAAAATATACATCGACAATTACCATGCGATTTCAGAAGGCAACAAGATATCAAGAATCTATAATAAAAAGAGCAGAATAGATAAACATAATCGTGCGAAATGTACTTCAACTTTATTCTAAATGAAAGAGAAAAGAACAAGACAATAAAAAATCTAAAAAAAAAAAAAAACTAACGAAAAATACGTACCTACTTTTTTAACGTTAA
>NW_017689470.1:5447-5838 GCF_001879085.1 Nicotiana attenuata
TTTTAAACCTTTACCTTTCCTAAATTAACCTAACTTTACCTTAACCTAATTAGTCTTTCCTTTACTTTAATTTTTTACTTTTCGTATTTTTCATTGGAATATTTCCTAGCAGTACTATATTTCCAGTTAACATGGTTTTAATTTTGCTTTTACTTGCAGATTCCTAAGAAAGGGAAGATCTATTCAGTAAATGAAGGAAATGCCAAGAACTGGGATGGTCCAACATCCGAGTACGTTTAATAGACTGCAATAGCTGCTAAGCTTGTTTCCGTTGTTCTGTTGTTCATGATGCCTACTTTTCTTTTAATCCCAGATATGTGCAGAAATGCAAGTACCCCACGGATGGTTCTTCACCAAAATCATTGAGATACATTGGAAGGTAATTGAAACT
>NW_017689471.1:0-634 GCF_001879085.1 Nicotiana attenuata
TCAGGGCAGTTCTGCAGACTCTTCATCAGCACCAGTTGTATGCAAATTTTCAAAATGTGAGTTTTGGTTGGAGTCCGTTGCCTTTTTGGGTCATGTTGTTTCTAGTGAATGGATTCGGGTAGACCCCCAGAAGATTGCAGCAGTAAAAGATTGGCCTAGACCCACGACCCCGACGGAGATTCGTAGCTTCTTGGGTTTAGCAAGGTATTATCGGAGGTTTGTGGAGGGATTCTCTGCCCTCGCCTCCCCATTGACTAAGTTGACGCAGAAAGCAGTTAAGTTCCAATGGTCCGACGCTTGTGAGAAAAGTTTTCAGGAACTGAAGTCAAGGTTGACCTCGGCACCAATATTGACCTTGCCGGAAGGCACGGAAGGATTTGTGGTTTATTGCGATGCCTATAGGATTGGTTTGGGGTGTGTGTTGATGCAATATGGGAAAGTTATAGCGTATGCTTCGAGGCAGCTCAAGAATCACGAGAAGAATTATCTGACGCATGATTTGGAGCTTGCGGCAGTTGTGTTTGCTTTGAAAATATGGCGGCATTACCTTTATGGGGTCCATGTGGACGTGTTCTCAGACCACAAGAGTCTCCAGTATTTGTTCAAGCAGAAGGAATTGAATTTAAGGCAGCGA
>NW_017689471.1:5166-5838 GCF_001879085.1 Nicotiana attenuata
AGTGTTCTATTATGTTGCAATCTGGATATGAGTAAGGAAACGTGGGGTAACATGTGGGTTAGGAAAGGCATCCAGGTTCGCTTGGCTGGGGCTACCCGGTCGGGCGCCGGTCATATTCCTCTAATTTGGGTCGTGACACTGACCCGATCCGTTCCATTTGTAAAGATATAAACGAATCCAAAACGAATGCTCTTTCTTTTTCTCTCAAACTACATAAATTCAATAACACCTTGGACTATGGGTGTTTATCGGGCGGATCGAGCGGATAATTACGCTTAACGGTTTGACTTATCGGTTATCGAATTATAAATGTAGTAGTATGCTAGCCATCCAATAAAACAACGGGCGGATCTTTATCGGAATAACGATTATCGGGCGGTTTATCGGCTAAACCAAGTAGAAATATTTTGAACAATCAATAACAAACGGCCAAATGCATAGTTCAAACTGTCTTTGTTAGTTTTTGAACAATCAATACCATTAGCATTATTATCCACAAAATAAGTAGAAAGCCCCACTTACGGACAAGCTTCAAGCTCTAATTGTAAGTGAAGTAATGAAACAAACCCCACTTAAGTAAAATGGCCCAGAGAGGAATTCAGTTCGTGTCCACTCATAATTCATGAGAAGCCAGAGCCGTCTGCCATTAGCTACGGACAGTTCTATCATTTT
>NW_017689472.1:0-1313 GCF_001879085.1 Nicotiana attenuata
TTACTACACCAGCTACTCCAGTTCAATTAGAGGTAGAAGAACCAACAGAACTCACTGAAGTAGTGGTTGAGCAGAGTCAGGAGGAAAAAGGCAAAGAAAAGGAGACCGAGCAAGTTGCAGAACAGGTGGCACCTCTTGAGCCAGAAACTCCTAACAGAGAGAAGCCATCCAGCAATGCACAAAGGGTGATACCTGCACCCTTCCCTCAGAGACTGGTCAAGCAAAAGAAGGCAGACCAATACAAAAAGTTCATGGAGATGCTGCGTCAAATCCAGTTGAATATTCCATTAAAGCATTTCGTGTTTCAAAGAAGTTCGCTATTTCTTAACAAAATGGCTCAGAGCCAAAAACGTCAAGAACACTCAGGGACTGGCGTCGAAAACTCAAAGTCGTATGACCTCCGGGTCGAAAGCTTAGAACTCACAAGCCCTCAACGAGGCAGTATCAAGTTTACTAAAACGGCTCCAGGGCCTAAAATGTCCCGAACACTCGGGGAATGGCATCCCGAACACTCGGGGACTCGCATCCCGAACACTCGGGGATTGGCGTCAAGACGCCTTCAATGTCTCGGGGATAGTCACCAATCGCCACCTCATTGACTTATCAAAAACCCGAGCAATAGACCCCATGTGGGCAACCTCGGCCTCGTAAGACCTATATAAGGCAACAACAATATCTGTAAGACCTCAAGCAAGGCATAAACCATACTGTACCAAGTACCAAAACTGTAAGACCTCAAGCAAGGCATGAACCGTACTGTACCAAGTAACCAAATCTGTAAGACCGTCGAGTAAGGCATGACAAAAATTTATAAGACCTTACAAAAGGAATAATCTATGTCTATATATCGAACTTATAAGACCCCTAAAAAGGCATACCCTCGATATAGACGCCAAAACCACTTCATTCGGGAGCGAAAAGGCTACGGCCAAACACAAATAACTACGGTCATAAGGCTTCGGCCAAACTAACGTGACTCGGGGACGCCCGAACGTCGCTATAAAATCACAGGCCTTCAAATTACTTCAAAAGTACTTCGAGAATAACCGGTTAAACAAGGCTACCCTCGACATAGGCAAAAGAGCTTCGACCATGTCAGCTCCAAACTATAGGCTTCGAAACACTTAGCCACCGAGCAAAACCTCCCGAGGTGCTCATTCATCGCCACATAACGACTCACAATGGAGGTTTTTATCAAACCGCCAAAGAGTCAGGCAAACACAATTTCAAAAAGTCCTTAACGAGGGAAAAGTAAAGCCTATATTAGAGGTCGTACCGACCCAATGCGTAAGAGCCACTGCCACCAGCCTATA
>NW_017689472.1:5258-5838 GCF_001879085.1 Nicotiana attenuata
CACCGGCACCTTCCCACATACGAAGGAGTACGAAAGGATAAGACAAACAGACGAAGTAGACAATCACGAGACACGTTCGTCGGCTATCGACCCGAAATAAAACGAGACGAAACGGACCGTGTCGTCGTACCTAAATACAAACGTTCGAAGCACAACGAGGCTGAGAGCGCCATCACCACTAAGGTACTACCCTCTCCCTTTTGATTCACATTTTACACTAACCTTTGTGCAGGTATCCGATCAAAGCAGTCAAGACGCCACCTAGCTTGATGACCTCAGGTTTCAAAGCATACGTTGCACTCTTTTCCTTCGATCGGGTTTTATCCCAAGAATGCTTTTACCGGTAAGGTTTTTAACGAGGCAACATCTATATGCTACCTAAGGAAGACTCAACAAGTATTCAAGGCTTCTCTTCAAATCAACCTCGAATACTGGGGGGAATCCCCCGGAACGTCACCTCTTCGGAAAAGCCAAGATGTGCTAAATACGGTCTCGACAGCAAAATGATGTACCGGGCCAAACAGTCGAACGAACCATGCCCATATATAATAACCGAGCCCTTGACAGCAAAAACGTGTAT
>NW_017689473.1:0-654 GCF_001879085.1 Nicotiana attenuata
TGGAAATGCATAAAAACGGGGCTGGTCCCTACCACTCTAAACTTCGTCTCTGGGATGGCTTCTAGCTGGTTGGCCTCTACCTCTAATGGCTTGACCTCCACCTCTAACGGCTTGAACTCCACCTCTAGCTGCCTGACCCCTGCCTCTGGCCGGTTGAGCAGACGGTGGAGCAACCAGTGTCGAAGCCATGGCACGAGAACTCTGTTGTGGCATGCCGCCCAACAATCTTGGACAGAACCTCTTGATGTGACCAGTACCTCCACACTCAAAACACCCATCCTGCTGTTGTGGCTGCTAAAGCTGAAACTGATCCGAACGGGCCGGATAACCACGGTGATAGCTTTGAAGTAGAGGTGCACTGTAGGTTGGCTGCCCAGAATGAGGCACATAAGGACCATAACTCCCTGAAGCACTATGAGATGCCTGAAACGCTGACCGAAATGGCCTAGGAGGATGGCCCCTACCAAAAGTACCCCTGCCTCCAAATGAGGCACCACTAAAACTGTCACGACTCAAACCGCTGGGCCCCTGATGGGCACCCAGTACCTTACTCAACCGAGTACCAACGTGACGTATCTTTCTTATTACATCGTCATATACACGTGACCTACGGGCCTAAAATAGGCCCAAAACGCTAAAATCCATTTATAAAAC
>NW_017689473.1:1207-5838 GCF_001879085.1 Nicotiana attenuata
TATATATATATATATATATATATATATACGCGTATATAACGCCATCTGGTCATGGATCAATGTATATGAATGCAATGTATGAAAAGTACGTTAATAAAATCTTCCGGAATGTCATAAGACCATTTTGCCTTTGGAACGAACTTGTTTTCTGCTCCTAATGTTTTGTGGACAAAAGAATGGATTTAAGCTTCTACGCAATTTGTTCCTGCTTCTTTAAAGCTTATTGAACGAAAATTCTTTTGCCTAGGATTCATTGAAAGTTGGAACGAAATCCTTTCTGAATGAAGCTTGTTTTAAAATGAAATTTGCTTCTGCTTCAACGCTCTTTGGTTTCAAACCAAAGATAGATTTGTTGGCTTGAATCCTTTACAAAGAAATGATGCCAAGTCTTATGGAAAAATGACAGTATCAGGAAAGGCTAATCGTTCATATCCCTTTTTGGATTATGGAATTTTTGAATGAATTATCACCTTGGTTATTTTAAACCATAAAAGGTATCTTCCATCCAAGACATTAAGTTGCCACCTAGGATAGTAGACTAAAGAGTCATTGTTTTTGGTAGGGAGGGCTGCCACGTGGGGTATAAATTATTAAATTTTTATCCACTTATTAGTTAATCGGGTAATGTCCCGTTCCGCATTGCCCAAATTACTTAAAATTCCACTTTTTATTAATATACTATATATATACTCTATACATTATACTACCGTGGTCATATGGTACCTTTCATGGTACTAGTCCGTAACTATCGAGTATTATCGCTTGACTCGTATTTTATCCAAAATTGGCCACTTTCAACGAAACTTGTTTTCTTTAATTCGTGTACCCCTTTATTCTTCATAACATTTATTTATCGCTTGTTATAAATAGCGTAATCCTTATAATCTCCAAATAATCTTTTAATTGGACTGATGTGAATTACCTTACGACAAATTTAACGTACAATACTTCAGGGTGCAACATCGTCGTAACTTAATACTGCGAAGCGTGACATCACCGTAATGTAATACTGCTGGGTGCAACACTGTTGTAACTTAATACTGCAAAGCGTAACATCACCATAATATATTACTGCAGAGCATAACATCGACGTAATACTGCGGGGCGTAACATTATTCCCCCCTTTGGAACATTCGTCCTCGAATGTTGACTTATGCACTTATCATTTTCATAACTTATATCTTCCGAATACTTTAGAAATTCCCTGTTCATCGAGGCGACTGTTCTGTGAATAAGTCCAAAGTCCAGGGCATTCCCCCCTTAGGCCTCCTTCTCACATCACAACTTGTAGTCGGAATCTCTCCAATCTCGTAACTGTTGCTATCTTTCATCATGCAGCCTGTACAATTTTGACCTTGTAAGTGTGCCCAATCTCTAGGCTTCATATGTAGAGCTTAATGAGATGTCCCTTTGGGCATATATGAGTATACTGAAGTTCTTCGCTTGGTACTTTGTTGAATTCACGAATATTGCTATATCTCATCGCATAGGTCCGTTTAGCCACCCGAATTTACTGCCATAACTCTTACTTTAGTTTATCGTTGCTGAGGTCTGCTACCAAATCCCAGCTTACTCTCGTTGCTTATTCCATATGTATAAATTTAAGTCCTTTAATACTTCCTCATTACTACTCATCTTTAGGATTGTTGATACCCAATTTTTTCCTATATAATTTTAATATGCAAAATACTTTCAAATGCATATATAAATATGTCCAAATGTTTTACTATTTCTCCTTAATTTTTGAAGATTCTTTTAATCAATTTATTGCCGTATTTTATCAAGAAAAATCCAATAATTGTTCCCAAAATTATTATTTTGGTAATTCATTTATTGAATTCTCATATTTATGCTAAAATATAGCTAAGATAATTTTTACATATTTTTACAAATTTATTTAGCATATTTAAAGCTAAATTGTATATAATTGCAATATTAGCCTCTTTTAGATTTAATTACGTTTATATCTATAAAAATTATGTCCAGTATTTTTAATTTTATAATTATGTACTATTAGTCATTTTCGTACCTTTAATTTATTTCCAGAAATTATTTTACTATTTTTATAAATCAAATAGGGAAAAGTGGCTACTTAAATGTTAGCCCATTTTCATTTCAATTTTAGCCTGATTTGGCACCCCAATCAAACCCAATCTGAGGCCAAATTACCCTGACCCAATCCCGGTTTAATTCGACCCAAGCCCGTCTTCATAACCCAACCACTCGCCCGCTTTAATCCAGGCCGTTGATCATTCAGATCAACGGCCAACAACAATCCTTACCTTTTTTTAATTCAAACGACCCCTAACCCTAACCCCATTTCATACACTCCGCCGCCTCTGAATCCCCTTCTCTCTCAATCCTCTCTCAAACCCCTCTCAAACCCTAGAAATCGCCCTCAACTACAACCCTAAAATCTCCCAAATCAATGGCTTCCAAGGTCATCGGAGGCCTGCATCCACCTCCTATGGCTTCTACATGCCCGGTTATCATGGTTTCAAGGCTAGATCCTGGAAAAGTTTGGTCCAGACCTTGGTCGTTTTCAGTTTATGACTGTTCTCCGGTCGTCTCGGACCTTTCTCTGGCCAGCCATGGCTATTCGAGTCTGACTCTTGACTCTCCTGCTTTGATCGATGGTTTTCAAAGCCTTTCTCACCACTTGGGGTTCTTCTGGAACCCTAACCTTTAAGGTTCTTCCGATTTCTTTTAGATCTATTTTAGATCTGTGTTTGCTCTAAACTTCTAAATGTTTTTCTCAAAGTTTCTTCTAAAACTCTGCCTTCAAAACCCCTTATCTTTTCCGATTAAGGTTTTTGCTAAGTTATTTCGAAGCTTTCTCTGATTTTTGACATGTTCTGGCCTTATGTCGTTCTTATACTGGAGTTTGCATGTTAAAAGCCTTAATTTCTTTTGAGGTTTCTGATTCTATTTTTTGTTAATATTTGTTTGATTTATTTGTTTTTCATCCCTAGACTCGATTTTGTTGGAAACCCTAAGTTTGGCTTCATTCGAGTTTCTGAGGTTATTTGTTGTGTGATTTACTTGTTCGTCATCTTTGAGTTCGATTGGTTTCAAAACCCATAATTTCTTTGAGGCCTATTCGAGCTTCTGAAGCTGCTTGTGCAACTCATCTGTTTGAAGTTGCTCGACTGGATTTGAAATCTTTTTGTTTCAGCATTTGTTTCTTTATGTGATTTTGACTTCCTGCTATCATTGAAACTCGACTATACTTTTTCATAAGAGCCTTTTTACTTGACCCTTTGCATGCTTCTGATACTCTCTCTTTTCTCTATTACTAAGTTAACGAAGTTGACCTATGTGACTACCATGTTTCGATAGTTCACTATCTACTGACTATGTGATTGTTATTGCATGCTGCTTCTCTTTGCCATAGTTTGGCCTCGCATGCCTAGTGTTTATGCACTCTATTTATATGCTGAATTCCCCTCTTAAATGACCTTCAATTTAGGACTGATTTTAAACCATCCCTGGTGAAATTTTGATTGCACTCGTATGTTAAGTAACTGATTCTTTCCTTGTTTCGCCTTACTAATTTCCCTGTTTCTTGGTCTAATTTGAACACTTTCCTTTGAACCTTCGATCCCTACTTTTCTTCTCAATTTGATTAATTCCCTTACCTTGGTTGCATTGGTATTTGATTCTTACCAACATATCCTTGATGAGAATCTGATGAACCTAGTCTGTATTACATATTGTGTACTTGTATTATGCTGAAAATATTTCCTTATTTGTTATATTCAGCCTTATGTGATTTCTTTTCTTATTTAGTATTTGCATGTTACCGTTTAAATTTAACTCCTCAATTAAAGGAGGTACTTATACTGATTTGATTTTAATTAGCACATAGTTCCATAATTACTGCTAAACTATGATTCTTGCCGTATTTTCTACCTGTTTTCAAACTATAAGTACCTTGCTCTCTCATTAACACAAACACACGAACACTCTTAATTCTAAACTCACACTTACACTGAAACGCTCTCTCTTGCTTTACTACTTGTACTTTGGCCTGTTTAGCTGGCTGAAAGCCAAAGCTATATTTCAAGCCCCGCTACCTTTCTTTACTGCATTTTGCTTCTTTGAACTGGTATGTTCTAATTAAGCTTATAGCATCAACAACAACATGGTTACTTAATGTTCTTGCATTCTTGTCTGCCTACTGCTTGTATCTATTTCAGTACCTTTATGTAGCATGCTGTAATTTTTTTTTCTCATGTTCTGAATTAATGTTTTGTGAACCTTAAATCCCTATCCCCAATGTGTTTGGTATGTGCATGTCCAAAGCTGACCCTTGCCTAAGTAATAGGCTCTTTGCAATTCCCAACCCCTGAACCCCTTTTGTATGAAGTTATCAACTCTGTAACTGTTTCCCTACCACCCTTTACCCCTCTCCTTTATTCCCTCAACTCTTAGAACACTGTTTTTGCACTTGCACTATCTTCTTAGACTTAAGTTCTGCCCCCCTCGTGTGAGCCTTGCCTTGGGACCCATGAGCTCCCTGTGAACTTGGACACATGAGGGTTGGCACTTCCACACTGCACTTGTCCCTATTCTGGTTATGAAACTTAGGTGTAAGCACTGCCCGGGGTCCTATGGAGGCCCTTAGGGAA
>NW_017689474.1:0-706 GCF_001879085.1 Nicotiana attenuata
AATCTTACCTTACCTAAACTCGGGTGCGCATTTATGTGACCCAAATCCAAATCTACACGAAGTCAAAATGTGTCAAAAATCGCGGTGCATTTATATGACGCGGTTCGAGATGTGTTTTACACGACGTTGACAATTCTACTTAAAATAATAATAATAAAAGCGGTTCAAAGTTAAAAAGCATAAGCTAAAACATGTTTTGAAATCAAATAAATAAGCCAAATATGACAGTTGAGCGACCGTGCTAGAACCACGGAACCCGGGAATGCCTAATACCTTCTCCCGGGTTAACAGAATTCCTTACTCGGATTTCTGGTTGGCGGACTGTTGATAGAGTCATAATTTCCTCGGTTCGGGATTCAACCGGTGACTTGGGACACCATAAACCTCCCAAGTGGCGACTCTGAATTTTAATAACAAATCCCGTTCCGATTGTCCTTTAAGTGGAAAAACTCCTTACGCCCTCGCGGGTGTTGAAAAAGGAGGTGTGACATTTACCGAACTTTTGTGTTTCACTTGGACTCCCAAGCATATTAATTGTTACCAACTCAGCGCGCATGTTGTTCGTTCCTGATTTGAATCAATGGCCTTGGCCTCGAGATCTATTGCTTCTTCACTTGCCATACTCCAACAATAACTTTGATCTCTGCTTGGAATACCTCGCTTGTCACTGGTTCACCAATCTTTTCACAGAAAATATCTTTGATCT
>NW_017689474.1:5131-5838 GCF_001879085.1 Nicotiana attenuata
TTGCCTTGGTTTTTCTTGTTCCTATTCTCTCCTTCCTCAAATTGTTTTCCGCTCGTTTCTTTCTTTCTCTTGCTCTCTTTTTAGTTTCTCTTATTTGCCCTTTTTATTTTTTTGTTTTTGGTTACGGTCGAATCCTATGGAAATTGCCTACGTATCATGACCCCGCATGAATCAGACCAAGCGTAGTTCTTGCAAATAAATGCGAAACTAAGGAAACAATTTTTTGGGGAATTTTTCTCAATTTTTCATTAATAACAACTGCGATTACAAAAGCTACCAGGTTATTTGTTTTCTTTTTCTCAAAAAGGGAAGTTACAAAAACAGACTAAAACACAAAAATATAGACTCGATTAACTAGGAATACATCAAAGCTTCAAACCCTGGGTCCCGCAGGGCATCACTCGGCATCGCCACAGGCCTGCGCAAGACTGAGAAGGTTTCAATGTCAACTGGGTCATCCTGGACAAGGAGTTCTAAGGAAAAGTGTGACTATTTAAAGAAAGCTGACTTATTGTGACTTAAAAGAAAAGTGGCTATTTTTTTTCAAAAATTTTATTTAAGAAAGCAAAGACTTGGTTTTGCAAATACGGCCTCTCAGCACTTCCGGGAGGGAGATTTTAAGGCTGTGCCCGCGAACCATTTAAAAATGACTCAGGGTGGCTGTTCTTGCAAAAACAGCCTTCTGGCGCCCTTTTGGGGACATTCGG
>NW_017689475.1:0-5838 GCF_001879085.1 Nicotiana attenuata
GAAAGAAAGAAGGGAAAATATTAAAAAATACAAAGAATAAGGAGAAGGAACAGATATGAAAAATTCAAAATATTTCGGACTTTCTTCTTCTTTTTTGTCTCTTATAACACCCAGTGAGCGTTTTTTCTTATCTAAAATAATAATAAAGAAAAAATGGTTGCTATATCTTGGATAACGATACATGAATTATGATAAAGAGATTATAATTCTAAAATTACGAATTATTTTTATTATGATAATGTTATATTCTTTTTTACCTCGAAAATACGAGTAACAATTAAATTTAATTTGTGGTTTTAAAGATATGTGATTTAGTTCAATACTAATCGATAATCAAGAAATATGAAATAGAAATGAAAGAAATAAGTGAATCAAACCAATGTTACTCAGCAGTGGTGATCTCGAGCTTAGTGATCTCGAGATGAACTAGGAACAATAAAATAAGAACAGTAAAGAGAAAGGACAATTCTGATGAACAGTAAGCGAAAAGTAGGGAGTATATTCTTTGCCAATGATTAGATGATGTTACAAATGATTGCGGTTCCCTTTATATAATAGGGGAACCCTAAAAAAGGTACATTTCTATCTACAGTAAGGAATATTATTGGTATAGATGTCTAACCGCCTAGTACGGAATCGTACGATCCTATTGCGGGATTTGCGCCATGATCTTGGGGACGTGGTAGGAATCTAGCTCATTCTGTTACAAATCCATAACGGTATAATTTCGGGGTCGAGCATACTTAACTTCGGTATTCCTCGCACTCCTATTTTCGGGCATTGCATTCCTCCTCGAGCTCGAGTCTAGTCTGTCGACCTCGAACTCGAGCTTACTTGAACTCGGACCTAAGGCGATCCCTCGAGCCTGGAAAATCGGGCGTGCCTGATTTCGACCGTATACAGATAGTCCCCGCGTTTCTTAGATCAAGGTGATAAGAAACGATTTGAACCTCGATTCTCCGGAGTCTCTAATGATGATGTCATTCCCATGACGTGGGTGCTCGAAGTGACTGAAACGTCCCGTCGTTTCACTTCCCCAAAACATTAAATGCATGCCAGTAATGGTCGGCCACTAGCGCCGCCGAACCGTCGTTGCTCATCTATAAATGCGAGGCTACTTCTTTGAATTGAAAACTTTACTCCTTCATTCACAAGTACTCTGATCATCTCTCTTCTTCACCTTTTTCTCTCATCATCTGTTTCCACCGCCCCTTTAAACGCCGAAAAACGCCAAGTTCTCGTAAAACACAACGCTCTGCTACCGTCTGTATTCTTTAGCTTAGAATCATGGCTAAAACTTCCAAAATAGTTCCCAAAAAGGATAAAGCGTCGTCTTCTTCTACCTCCCGACCGGCCAAACCGGTGGTGCCGCCGACTCTTGAAGAAATCACCCCCGGCCCTTGCGTGATTAAAAAGGACTTCAATATTGAAAATCCCCCCGATATCCCAGACCGATGCGAACATGTATCTCGGTATATTTGTTCGATATCGAAGAAGTTCCTCAAAGTCATGAAGAGGGACTGCGGCTGGGGAGACGAGGTCATGATTCAGATCCCGAGCCCCGAGGAGTATCACCACCCACGTGGAGGGGTTCTTGAGTGTTTACACTTACCCCTTCATACTGGGTCCCCTCGATCCGGTAGTGATCGACTTCTGCAAAACATATGAGGTCACCCTCGACCAGATCCATCCCTTCTTTTGGCGTATCGTGATCATCCTACGCTATTTTTCCGGAAAGGTCGAGGGGTTGGAATTTACCCTCAATCATCTTATTCGGATGTATCGGCCCCAACTGTTTTGAGGGCTCATCAAAGCTGCAACGTCGAACAAAGAAAGCCTTCTTTGCTAGTAACGATGAAGACAAAGATCGAGGCTGGATGAGCCAGTTCATCAGAGTAAGGACTTCGGATGTCATCCCCAGGGACAAAATGCCATTCCCAGAGAGATGGAACTTTAATCGTAAGTGGAGTTTTTTAACAAATACTTCTTCATATTCTGCTTCCATGTTCCAAAATATTTTTATCTTTTCTGCAGCTGTTGCTTGGATGCCTCACGCTGTCCTGACCTCGAGGAATGTGTCCGAAAGTTAGCTGCGACCTCCTCGTATGATGAGCGCAAATGGCGCGATTTATAGAGGGGTGAATGGGAGGCCAAGCATCACGGTAAATTCTCTTTCCCAAGCTTTGATACATTTCCTTTACCGGTGATGTCATCTCATTCATGTTTATTTATGCAGGCATCGGAGATGTCTCCGAAATGAGACCAGCCCCGCCTGGGGAAGGGGCGAGTCCCTGATTTCGAAATTGGGGAAAGACCACAAAAGAAAGAGGGCTTCGAAGCCCGAGGATACCCAGGATGAGGCGGACCCTACTCGGAAGCCGAGGAGAAAACTCATTCTTGTGGATTTGGATTCAGCCATTCAACACCTGGAAGACGAAGAGAAAGAAGGTGAAGAATCGGCGCTGGTACCCCGAACTAGGAAACCAGTCGAGGCCGCCAAGTCCTCCGAACATGATACCTTGCCTCTCGATGAAGGAACTCCAAAGAAAGATTCGGGAAAGGCCCTCGAGTCCCCCGAAATTGAGATCGTACCTCCTCTTTAAACAAATACGTCGGAGGGGACAAGTGCTGAGAGGGCCGAAGCTAATCAGAGCGCCCCGAGTGAGGAGCTCGGGGACGTGACAATGGGTCACTCATCTTCTCTACCAGCCTACTCTGAGGAGACAATAAAGGATGTTCGGGCTCTGCGAACACCTGACCCAAGCAAGATCCTTAAAGAAGACCCTTTTCTGGACTGTTTCACCGGGGTTGACGATGTTGTTGACCTTAACGATGCATCTACTCCCTTCGAAGAGGCTCAACGTCTCCTCTCTCGGGTAAATACTAACTTTCATTGTTGTAATTTTTTCTTTTCTTCCCTTCCTTTGACTGACATATCTGCTTTTCATGTATAGGCCATCGTCATGTTTTGAGCTGAGCTGAGCCAATGTGAGGCCGAGCTCAGGAAAGTTTTGGGTAAAGAGAAGGCCCTGAGGCTTCTCTGTAGCAAAAAGGAGGAAGAGCTTAAGGACCTTCGGGCTGAATTGGCCAAAGCTCGAAAAAGCGAGACCGAGCTAGATGAGCAGGTAACTATTATTTTAACAAAGTATGGTCTTCTTGGCCTTACTTCGGAGGCTAACACTTCGATGTCTCAGCTGCAGTAGAAGTTGGAAATGATTGGGCAACTCTGGGACTAGGTTGATCAAGTTAAGACTGACTGCCATCGATGGAAAGAGAATCGGCTCGCTGTTGATAAGGAAGTTGTTACTGCCCAACTGACCTCGGCTAAAACTCAGCTCCGAGGCATTAAAGTGAAGAGTCTGGCCCAGGCCAAGAAAATTGAAGAGTTAGAGGTGGAGCTTGCTAGAGCCCGGGCCGAAGCTGCAAAGGCCAAGGCTGAAGTTGAGAAGACGAAGGCTACGGCTGATAAGACCATCGCCGTATACTTAAGGGACGCTGCGGCTGTTCAAGCGGAGCTAAGGGAGGCCTACGACCAGGAAAAACGGAATAATGATTTGTCCAAGTGTCAAGCCCGAAGGGAGACTCTCAAGGAGATCCACGCCCGAGGATTTGACCCCACTGAAAAAATAGCCCAAGCAAAAGCGCTGGAAACCGATGCCGGGTTTCTTTTTTTTTTTTTGATGATGAAGATTCTGTGAGTGGCCCCGAGGGCTGGAAAAGTGAGGAACGTGTTCGCGAGGAAGAGGAGGTTCCCGAAGATAGAGGTGCCGAGGGTGCAGTTCCTGAGGAAGCTGCTTCCGCGGACATACCCCCGAAATAGATTAGGTTCTCTTTTTCTTTTTTGTGTAAGGGCCCCTCGTGGGTGTTGTAAGTATACTTTGTAAAACATCCCTTATGAATATAAAGAACCTTTTTGCTCTATCCTCAACTTGTGTTGAATTTCATTTTGTTCTCATTTGTGGAAGACTTCGATTGTACAACTCAAATGATCAGTCCGAGTATTGGTTTGGGCTCAGAACATAATAAACCCTTAGGTTTTTATTTATCAATATAATACCCCTTAAGGTTTTGTTAATCCTCGAGCTAAGCTTAAATTTATTTGATGCGAGCTCGGGATGTCGGGACTCTTGAGTCCGAGTTGAGTGAGAGCAAGATCTCGAACTCTATGTATTTTGGCCCTTGGGCTCTTATAGTTTGGCCCTTAAGCTCTTTGAGTTGGGCCGAGTCGGCCTCTAAAGTGGCTATAATTTTTCCCTCTTTTCGGCTAAAAGACTTAGTGAAATTTTTTGTATGCCTTAGCATGTGTTTTTTGTACCCGTTGGATTTTTTGAAGGTTCGACGGATCGGAACCTTATTAGTAATTTGTTTGTGTAAACATAATCGAATACCTCTGTAGACATGTAATTTTTGACCCTCCCCAAGATTCTTTATATTTTAGCATGTAAGTATTTAGTTTNGGAGAATTCTTCTACGAGTTTTTCACTTCCTTCTTCCTATTTTCATTATTGGTTATCAATTCTAGTATTGTAGTTATGCATACTATTGTGAATAGCTAATTTGTTATCTAGAGTTTTGATAGAACTTTTTGTAGGATAAATTCTTGTTATGTTTTTATATAATTAAACCGTTGGATTTCTCTATTTGTTCAACTACGTTTATATTGTGGTTGGTTGAAGAGCTCTCAATCGACTGTACCTATTTAATGTGTATTACTCGAAAGAGAGTGCATATTTAGGTAGTTGTTGAACAACATCACTCCTAACGTATATGAGGGATCAATACGGAGGGTTTAAAGGTGAGATTAGGAATAACGAGACCTTGGTGCGATCCGAGTTAGCCGTAACTTAGTGCCAGCTAGCATAGTTCGGAAGAATATGTCTAGTAAATTGTGGTAGTTACTCGGGAGAGAATTACGACAATCAGAGCGCTCATGATTGTTAGAGAATACTTAGGCGAATTAGAAGATGTAGCGGGAAGGATTTCGACAATTGGGGAAATCATAACTCTAGACCTCCTTAAAATTTTCTCCAACCCGTAGTATCTTTAGTTGTTAATCTACTACTTTAATTATTTAGTTAATTAGATATAAGAATCTTAATATTTATAACTTAGGAATTGTTCGAGCTTATCTTCTTAGTGATAGTCAACAATTGTAGCTAAGCCTTAGTTCTCTGTGGGATTCGATTCTGGACTTGTAAACCGAATTATATTTGCAACGACCGCTTAGTCCTTTTTATAAGGCATAGTTGATCGTGATCAGTTTACAAAAAAAAAAAAAAAAAAAAAAACAAAAAAAAAAGTCCAACAGTAACTTGTCATACTCACATGGGTTGACATCTATACTTGATTGACTCATCTTCCTATTAGGGTTTAATAATTCGGAATAAGATGCGAATTAGGGTATGATAAATTCGGATTCGCGTCACATACGGTTTATTATAAGAAACAAACTTCTTACCAAATTTTTTTTTAATTTCAAGACTCAAATTCAAAATACTAATTAAAAGCGAAGAAATCATATTCATCCAATCATAATCTTTAGAGTCATAAAATAATAAAATTATTCATATATTGAGTCTGTATAAATTGTTCATTTTCCTCTCATCCCAACAACTACATCAGAAAGGCTAAAAAGAAGAAAGAAGGGAAAATATTAAAAATACAAAGAATAAGGAGAAGGAACAGATATGAAAAATTCAAAATATTTCGGACTTTCTTCTTCTTTTTTGTCTCTTATAACACCCAGTGAGCGTTTTTTCTTATCTAAAATAATAATAAAGAAAAAATGGTTGCTATATCTTGGATAACGATACATGAATTATGATAAAGAGATTATAA
>NW_017689476.1:0-5838 GCF_001879085.1 Nicotiana attenuata
CTACGCGGATCCTCATCACATAAGCAATTCACCAAGCCGTCTCACAACTCGCACAGCGCAATACATCATCACATGAAATTGCTAACGACCACATAACACCCTGACCATTCTTCCATAAGGAGCGCTTTGCTGAAATGAACATAATTGGCCTGACATAGAGCCCATATCCACATTTAGATCCATCCACCGACCTTAAGTCGATCCTGATCATATCAAACTACGCCAATAACCCTTCGAAGGTCCATACTAATTTCCCTCTTCTCATAACACAAGAACACCCGTCATAACCGGAGTACTCATCCACAGTCCACAATTCAGTAACTGAGTGCCCTCCAGGCATATATTCTCAATTTATCGATATTATCACAAATCTCCATACTGGGGTTAAATCTTTAATCAATCAAGTGACCACATGTCACACTTATACAATCTTCCTGTGGGACGCGCTCCCACAACCTTTCGAAACACATAACAGGTTCGTACATTCTAACCACCGGCCGCACCAACGCTGAAAAGCGATCAAGAATCATTAACCATGATACAAGCCCTCCTTACAGAACACCGATCTCAGGTGACGCTGAAGACAATACCCACTTACTTTAAACATCGAAACTCCCTTCCTGCTCATCCGAGCTTATGACATACTTGTCCACACCGAATTGCCACCTTAATTCTCACTTCAAATTCAATACTACTCACTGCACCCGACATGCCAATGTACGATAGGACATGATTCTTATCATAACTCCGGAACCACTAATAGGTCAACACTTCATCATATAAAAGCTTTTCGCTGAACTCACTTCAGGAGAAACATAGCAACACACAGGCAGATTCTTATAACCGTAGAACATACAACATCTAGGTAGTGGTCTAAGGCACCATAGCCCTTCCGGAATCCGCTTCCACATAACAAGCCATAATAGAAGAATGCTCCTGAATAATATCAACTACGGCGGCTGACAAGCCTCATACGCACCGTCACAAAACACTTGCATAACTTGATCACACGGAATGAACTGATCCCCACCACCAATATGCCAACTCAATTATGGCTAACCAATCTATCTTCGTCCAATTTATCCTTGATTGCTATCGAAACAATAATAACTCCATCCAACACTTACCATACTCTATTCGCACTTACCCCGAGTAACCTTGAACCGCGAGACCATGCTGTCTCAAATCCCACGAACTATTTTCACACCTCCCAATTGCTATATCACAAGCCAAAACATCACCGAACATTCTGTGCCTCTCCTCATAAGCTGCTAACAACCTTGATTCTTACCCGTAACCATACACCCAAAATTATTACGCATCACACCCCATCTTGTGAATTTACCATGACCGCTGTTGAGAGCCACCCGCTCTGACTTGGCCCCGAATATAATCAAGTCCATGAGTCTTACATCACATGAATACCCCCTTGGCGAAGAACCCGCCGAAACACTTCCCTTGGAACCCGCAACTATACAAAACAAAATCTTGAATCTTCCTCCAAGTCTGAACATGGGCCAATAAGGCCGACGATAGCCCACCTTTAATACTTCCTTGCTCAAATTACCACTTATGGTCCTTTCCCGTAGCTGAAATAGCCCATCGATATGCTAATAGCCAAAAATCTCGCAAGCAGTCAACCATGCAACCCAATCATAAGCGATGGGACTCTCCCACTTAGCATGAAGCCATCATTTCACAAATCTGGAATTCACCCGTCCTCTTTATCTCTTATTGACATAACCTCGCGCAGTCAACCACCAAAATTCTCGAAATCTTTCTGTAAAACCCCTTCTTATATTCTGACTCATCAATCATATTTGCACAACCGATCCCTTTGCTATATAACCGATAGAATTCTTCGCAGAAGCCTCGCCAACCACGCGACCGCTAACCTGCTCACTTGGGTAACCCACCTATAAAAGCTCTCCCCGGCATCTTCCAACGCTGCTGCACGGGGTACAATCATTACGACATCAATAACACATCCTGAGTCTGAGCTCACTCTCCAACTGCACAGGTCCATTTACCCCTCGTGGACATCATTTAAATGTGCGGCAACAACCCTCCAATTCAAAGTTATGCTGCATCCTTCTTTCTTTTAGGCAGCTCCTTTTCGTTATATTAAATCTCCTCCCGCAAAAGAATCCCTACTTCAAATTAGATCCGTAGACCCCAATCACCAAGCACTAATATTCTCAAACCGCTCCAAACCCTCCTTAAAGTACGTGGTCCTCCCACTGCAAAGACCATACGCAACTCCGCCACTCTCCCACTTTGGCGGAATTCATCCCCTTAATCGACTACTCGACCTTCGCTTCATCTACCAGGCCTTTTTATAATTTGAACACCGCCTGACGCTTCCCACATGTCCTTCCTCGTCCTTTGATATTCAGTGGTTGTCTTAAATAAAATCTAACTCCGTGGCACTTGAACCCACAATTGCTGCTAACTTTTAAACCTTTTCGAAAGTCATCATTATCGAACCGTCAACATTAGAAATACTGATTCAATCCTGAACCACCGCAGCTTGCGATACCCGACAGTTGTACCTCCAATACTATTTCACAATATCTTGCCCCAAAGGCGAATTGTAGCAGATCATAGCACCGATAAACTTAGTACGTTTAATTAGGACCGCGACACCCCCATCATAGAAGAAAGCTCCACCACGCTAGCAAATACCGAGTCTCATTACTTCCACCAGCCCACACCTGACCATCCTTAGTCCGATTGCCTTTCCCCTGCTGGGAATAAAACACCGAATCTCTAGATCGTGCACTGAGTAAACCTCCATTCAAGTCATTCACTGCCCCGAAACGTAGGCAGACATCCTACCATTATAACAATACTGCCGAACGATTGTTCATAAGCATCCTGGCAACTTGTGCCTAACCTCAGAGCTCTCAGAAGTACCGCTACTGAGCTTGAAACAATAAAATACCCTTCAATAAGGCGACGATAATAGTCCAATCAACTATACCGGGAGAAACATCCCGCACCACATTCGTAGTGCCATTACAATTCTTCAATTCTCGATTTATAACAAGCGTTTCGCGTCGCATAAGATTGAGTAAGAAAGAAACAAAGGCATAAGCCTCACAGGAATCAAATCGCACGATAAGGAATCAAGAAGGGAAGTACTCCTAACAGTCCTGCAGCCGTCCGAGGATAAGTACAGACGTCTCCGTAACGATCCGCGAGACTCTACTAGACTTGCTCATGACTCGTGAGACCCTAGGAACCTAGTGCTCTGATACCATGTTGTCACGACCCAAAATCCACTAAGGGTCGTGATGGCGCCGGACATTGCTGTCAGGCAAGCCAACCAAATTACTTAATCCAAATCTCGTTTTAATACTTTGTAAAATCCATGAATTTCCTTCAAATTTTGAAATTTTAAAAGATAATAGTCTCAAATCGAATTCAAATGATAAGCAGTTAATATAAAATACTTCAAACCATCCCAGAACCCGATGTCACAAGTGCATGAGCCTCTACTGACAAGGAAATAAAATACAACATTCGTCCGAAATACAGTGGACAGAAAGTAAATACAGTATGCTGGAAGGGACTGCTCTAGTTGCGGCCATCTCGAATAATGCAGCTCACCTAGTCCCAGAATCATCCGTGCTGCTACGCCCAGTAGGCCGCTAGAGGTACATATACCTGTGCAACAAAAATACAAAGAAGTGTAGTGTGAGTACGTAAACAACGTGTACTCAATGAGTATCCTGGCTAATCTCGAAGAAGTAGAGACGAGATGGTCAACTTCGACACTTACTAGTGGTCTAATAATGATGTCAATATTACATTAAATCGTGAATTTCTACCAACATGATTTTCATCAAATAGAAGGAAACAAGTAAACTATTATTCCTTTTAATGGGAAATTTCCCAAATTCCTTTTTCCATTAATTTCCAAATATTTTCAAGCCATGAAGAGGCAATAACAACTTTAATAAGTTCAAGCAGCAATACAAGCATGCGCAAATTATGCCGAGGTCGGCCCGCTCCAACAGAAATGTAAACAGTGTACTTGCCGAGGGTCGACGGCGCGCCTATAGATGCATCTATTTTATCTGCCGAGGCGTTCGGTCCGTTCCAAAATATAACACAGACAGCCAATCAAGAAGTCCACGCGGAGTAATTATCCAATGAAAACAAATCCTCTTTTAATCATTTAAGAAAAATGAGATTTTTATCTGTTTAGAAATTCGTTCGCTAATTCGATGTGATTTAAGCAATTCAAATGTCGGTAAGTTTACAATTAATCCAAGTATGGCATGCTTTTGGGTCCTAACTACCCGGACAATAGCATAATAGTAGCTACGCACGGACTCTCGTCACCTCGCGCGTACGTAGCCCCCACAAATAGGAGCACATAATCAATTATTTCACCTATGGGGACAATTCCCTCTTACAAGGTTAGAAAGGAGACTCACCTCGCTCCGAAGGTCCATAACCGGCATTCCACACCCTTCCGAAGACTCGAATCGATGCACAACGCTCCAAAACTAGCCAATAATTATGTAAATCCATTAATATATACTTAACTTCTCATTATAATCCAATTTATAGAAATTCCTACCCCCGATCGAAGAGTTGACAAAAATGCCCTCGGACCCACGTGCCCGGATTTCCAAAATTTTCGAAGAATAAGTTTACCCATAACCTCACGAACTCAAATATATAATTTACTCTCAATTCCATACCCAAAATCGTGGTTAAATTCCAAGAAATGTAAATTCCTAGGTTTTCCACCAAAACCTCAAATTTATACTAATTTAAATGCTCAAATCCATACATAGTTGATGTATTTAACTCAAAATAGGTGGGGATAACTTACCTTAACGTTGATGACGAAAATCCCCTCTTGAAGCTCCCCAAAAATCGCCCAAGCCATGTAAAATATGAGAGAAAATGGCCAAATCCCGATTTTTAAACAACCCTCTGCCTCCAGCTACTTCCGCTTCTGCGGAAGAAATTCCGCTTCCGCGGTCCCACTTTTGCGGACCATCAGCCACTTCTGCGGCTTCCACTAGGCCGCCCATTTTCGCTTCTGCGTTCCCCTTCCCGCAGATGCAGTCCCGCTTCTGCGGAACCTTGACCGCATCTGCGGTCCACGAGCCCCTGGCAAAATCCGCTTCTGCGATGCCTCTACTGCAGGTGCGGTTCCGCATCTGCGGTCCTTCCTCTTCTAGCCCAAAACCGCTTCTGCGGTTGAATTGCCGCATCTGCGATCCAAAACCGCAGATGCGGTTATGACAGCAACCAGCAAGCCTCAGCCTTCCAAAATTTCCATTTTCGATCCGTTAACCACCCGGAATCCACCCGAGGCCCCCGGGACCTCAACCAAACCTACCAACAAATCCCAAAACACGCTACGGACTTGCTCGAGGCCTCAAATCACATCGAATAACACTAAAATCATGAATCAACCTCCAATCCAAGCTTTATGAACTTTAGAATTTCCAACTTCTACTTTCGATGCTTAAACATATCAAATCACGTGCGATTGACCTCAAATTTTGCGCACCAGTCATATTCGACATTACGGACCTACTCCAACTTTCGGAATTGGATTCCGACCCCGATATCAAAAAGTCCACTTCCGGTCAAACTTCTCAAAACCTTCAATTTTCTATCTTTAGCTAAATGACTTCAAAATGACCTACGGACCTCCGAATTCACTTCCGATCGCGCCCCCAACTCCAGAATCACCATACGAAGCTATTCGCAGTCTCGAAATCTCAAACGGACATCGATAACACTGAAATGCACTTCAAGCCAAACTTATGAAATTTCTTCTAAAATGCTAACTTCCTCAATAGGCGC
>NW_017689477.1:0-846 GCF_001879085.1 Nicotiana attenuata
ATTCCAAGACTACTCCTGTATGCAACCTAAGTATCTCTACTAAAAACATGCTGTCTCAGGCTTCGCTAGCTCTGGTTGGCTGAATCTGTTTCACAACCACTCCAATTGCTGCTGCAACTAATGAACTTTACAAGGTTGCAAAATCTCATAGTCTCAGTGACCAGGACTTCTCTGCAGTAATTGAAGCATTGAAAGTGAAATTGCAATGCGAAACATAAAAACAGGCTTTCCTGGTGACCTACGTTATTTTCCTTCACAGTCACAAAGTTGGGTGCAATATGTCCACCATTATACAGGTAGATCTTTAGCTTCACAACTAATGATTTCATTGTTAACCCTCTTTTAAGGGACTACTATATTTTGTTTAGGAGAGTGAAATGGGACTACTATATTTTGTTTATTGTACTCATTAGTCAATTTTTATTTATATGTGACTGAAAATATGCAAAATATGGTGCTACTATATGCTATCATAGTCTTTGTTCTTCTAGACGAACGATTACAGTTTAGTTTCTCTCTAATTATTAATTTTTTTATATATGTAGGAGAAAGCGGGTGATGCAATTGGAAATGGTATCAGAAAGTCAATTTGATCTTTAGTGTGAATGCAAATAATTTTTGGGATATTAAGATGTCTAATATTCATGATACTATATGAATACACTGACTTTTGAAAAGTTTATTGTTAATAGGCATTTTGACACACTATTTTATTAGTATGTATACTCATTTGAATTATTATTTTTGGTATTTATTAGCTAATTTAGTTCTTTATATCATCAAAATATATGATAATAATGCATATGCTTGAAATAATTGTAATTACATGCTATATGTAAAATGTAA
>NW_017689477.1:5105-5838 GCF_001879085.1 Nicotiana attenuata
AGAACATATACGTGAACTCTTAATTGACTTTCTGATATGAAATCTGCTCATCGTCGTTTGAATTTCAAGTACGTACAGAATGCAGGGGTAAAAAGTTTCCGACTTTCTTTTTGCCTCTTTGATGCAAGGAGAACTTCATCCTCTCAATAATGACTTATTCAAGGGATTTCCTAGTATAAGATGCTCAGAAGGTGCATTGAACTTAGAAATATGTCTAATATCTGTTACTAATTTTGCACCATGCATATGTGATCTCGCAGGGTGCTATTAGTGCTCCAACTGTACGCTACGAAAGGTCCTTCAATGGTTAAATCTTTGTATCCGACAATGTTTCCTTTGAAGCATTAGCAAAAGGTTTTCTAACATTCCAAGACTACCTCCTGTATGCAAACCTAAAGTTATCTTCTAACCAAAAAAAATATGCTTGTCTCAGGGCCTTCGTCTAGCTCTGGGTTTGGCTGAATCTGTTTCACAACCCACTCCAATTGCTGCTGCAACTAATGAACTTTACAAGGTTGCAAAATCTCATAGTCTCAGTGACCAGGACTTCTCTGCAGTAATTGAAGCATTGAAAGTGAAATTGCAATGCGAAACATAAAACAGGCTTTCCTGGTGACCTACGTTATTTTCCTTCACAGTCACAAAGTTGGTGCAATATGTCCACCATTATACAGGTAGATCTTTAGCTTCACACTAATGATTCATTGTAACCTCTTTAAGGACTACTATATTT
>NW_017689478.1:0-849 GCF_001879085.1 Nicotiana attenuata
GGCGAGGATGATCATTTGATGGTTCAGGGATGAGGAGTGGAGTGTTGTTGAGATGTGTGTTGCAATGAGTAGCGGGCTGTTTCTGTGGCCTTGGGATGTTTTGTAGAGGTATGGGGTGTTGAGCATTGGGAAAGTTGATTTCTGAAGTAGTGAGGGAGAATGATAGACTTGCCAAGTTCCGAACTTGGTCTAGTTCTTCTTGAAATTTTAGTAACTTTTGTTCGAGCTGAGCGGCACTTTCTTTGGATACCTGAACACCCTGAGGAACCTCTACCCTTTCGGCTGAGTCGTCCTTGATCTGGTTTGGCGAATTCTCTATCTCATAATGATTGTTTTTCAGTGAGTTTGTTTTAAGTGAATGACGGTTTCACTATTAATTGCTTTGTTGTGATTGAAATGAATTGGTGTGTACAGGTTAAGTTAATTTCTTGAATTCAATTTCACATGCTTTGTTGAACCGAAATGGAATTAATTCAGTAATGGTTTTATACAAGAATTCAATTTTATCTTTTAGGCTACGCACTTAATTTATTATCGCGATTATGTACACGTTCACGTGACATGATTACGGTTTCTAAAATGAACATTCGTAGCTTGCTTTAAACACGTTTAGTATATCGTCGTGATTGTGGACACGTTTCGCGTGACATAATTACGATTCTAAAATAAAATTGGGGTATGCGTTCGCGCAACTTCGACCAAACTTTTCTTAATATTAATAAAGCGTTACTAATTGTGGACACGTTCGCGTGACACAATTTTTTGACGCGCCAAACAAATGAGTACACTTACGCCTGACCTGTTTTAAGATAATTTCTTAATTAAAAAAGGGCAAATGCACATAGGTTC